>NC_142779.1:27244908-27396908 GCF_988280905.1 Pimephales promelas
TGTTGATTATGTTGCTCTTGGCAGAGATCTCTATATGTGTTTTTAACACTTCTTCAGCTGTTTGAGGCAGGTGAGTAGCCAGTAATGGGCCAGGGCGGCGCTGGCCCGCCCACATTACTCACTGGCCCAGCCAGGAAAGTTTGATTTTTAGGTTTATATTTAATAAACCTAAATATATTTTTAGGTTTATTTTTAATATTCAAATGTATATAAGAACATATGAAGAGTTCAGATGCAAAAGCCTCTAAATGCCATTTGAAATTTTCTTCTTTAATGAAGATTTTTATCAAACTTGTATATTTAAGTTCAGTAATTTCACTTATCATTGCCATTTAAGTGAAATTACTTAACTTAAATATACAAGTTTGATAAAAATCTTCATTAAAGAAGAAAATTTCAAATGGCATTTAGAGGCTTTTGCATCTGAACTCTTCATATATTAATTTAAACCTGATTTATTGTTGACTGGTGTGTTTGTGTGTGTGTGTGTGTGTCTGTGTTTAATTTTTTTTCTGAATAATATGGAACTGTTGAAGGAAGTTGTAGAGAGCCTCCCTCCAGAACGTTATTGGTTGCTAGGGGTTTCGACCATAGACTGTAAAAAAATGGACGATGCCCCTTCGCTCTTTTCCAACAGACAGAACTGAAGCAGCCAATGTCCCGATATGGCGCTGACATCTTGGAACTTGAGTTTGCGCACTTGCGTTTTCGGGACCAGACATGCGCAGTCGAGAGCAGGAAGTAAAGCCACGAAATCAAGGCCACGCCCTCATTCATTCTCACTAATCAAACGCAAGCACTCGCCCCACACTTTTATTAAGTGGCCTCTATCTGCTCCGTTCTTCTCCAATGATGTCTGCTGATTGCAGTACCTTGTTAAAATAAGGTAAATACAACTACTAACCACATAGTCAACATTGTGAAAAAAAGTCTGTTGGTGCTTCAGTGACTACTTCGCACAGAAAACCTCACAGCTGTCAGTCATGATGTCACAGGACCGTTTTTATAGCATCACATAACTAACTAAAAACAAACTTATTTTAAAAACAAACTCTTGAAATTACATTGTGAAAGAATCTACAATAAATGACAGAAACTATCTTTGAATAAAGGATATTTGAAGTGTAATTTAATTAGTTGGTCTCACGTCCCAATGAATAACATGGGGAGGCGGCGTTTATGACCTATACTAGAACCGGTCACAGGGGGGCGATCGAGGCGTTTTGGCTTCACTTTTGAGGGCTTGTGCGGCACGCTTGGTTCCGACAGGAAAACTCTCTGAGTGGCACCAGTGCCACAATATTGGCTGAACAACTTCCTTTAATGTGCTATTTGTATTTGAAAAGAGCAAGAGTTGAGGAAGAGTCCCGAGTCCCCCCAGCCCAGTTCTTCAGACTCATTAACCCACAAGAAGGCTAGTCAGGTGCTGGTGGCGGCCGCTTCTTGCTCCCTGGTGGCAGTGCCAGTGCTCTTTCCCGGTTTACCTGCCGATCTAACTGCAATATAATAATTTTAGCTTACTTTATTTTCGAGTGAACTGTCTTTGCACTTCTGACTAGCCTGAATAAAATAGACAGGTTATACTGGTTTGTCCAGCCTTAATTGAGCTCTGTTGGTTAAAGTGGCACTTGGCATCTCCAGTCATTTCTTCGCTGATTTTCACTTTTATTGTCACATGTATTCTCATCGACCTCCCCCTACAGCTGTGCGGTGTATATTTTCACAACACTGTCATAAAAAATAAAAAAACTCACTTGCGGCACCTTTCTCCCACTTTCTAACGCTGCTCATTTGCATTTGGAGCTATGTGTACCGAGTGGGTAATACATCCTACACAGTATCATGGAATTATGTTGAATTTCCATGAAGCAGTTTGTGTTTCTCGCTCGTTCTTGCTATCTCCAAATTACCAGGACATTAGTCCCCATGTTGCAAGGCTGGTTTTCCGCCTGGGGACGCTGGGGGGAGCGGGTAAAGTTATTCTCTCCAGAACAGGTTATTGAACCATTCAAATGATTTCTAAATGATTTTATTAAGTTGAAATTGTTGCCAAGTGCCCATTTAAACACGATGAAGTCTTTTTTTTTTCTAGGAAAAATAGGCCCACCCACTTTTTCACTGGCCCGCCCAAAATACAATACTCTCTGCGGAAAGTCTCCTCACAGCTAAAATCTGTACTTTGACTTGGCTCTTCAAAGCCCTTCATTTCTGGTTTTAAGCTATTGCCTGAGGATAATGAGGAATTCATGCATCAAACAGAACTAAGGTCATATCACTTCCTTTTTAAATGCAAAGCTACCACTTCACCCTCAGTTTGGTAAGTTGTTTTTTTTTTTTTTTTTTTTCATAATTCAAACAGTTAATTCTGACACACCTGTAGTCACAATTACAATATTTGAAAACAGATTTCAATGTTTATAAGGTTTGCTTTTTGAATGAAATATGGGTTTCAGTGGATATTATATAACTACTGTAGGTAATATATTATGAAAACACAATCCTTTTCATAAACATCTAACACAAAAATAGATTTTATGTTGTCAACTTTAAATGGTGCATTAACAATGTGGTATGGTATTCATAAATGCTATACCACAAGTCATTTTTGTTTTGTTTCATTAATTAAAAGACAGTTGGCTAAAAGTTACACAACATAGCTTCTATGAGGCCACAAGAGGTCACGTAATGTTAATGAGGAAGACACCCGGTTTCACTTCCACCTTTTTATATATGACTCATGAGCCATTTTTCTATTATATTCTAATGGCTAAAACATTTTTAAACAACTTGTTAAAGCTCTGTCGTGAACTAATTAAGGAGTCATGCCACTGCATCATCATCATCATGACTGCAAATATTTGGATTCAATTGCTTGTAACAGTCACAGAAATGCCCAGACATTAAAAATTTGCTTGTTTTTTTTTTTTGTTTTTTTTTTGTTTTTTGTCTGATGGTTAAAAAAAGTGCAAATTAAAAACTCCTTTCATATTTCTGCAGACCCACTATTATTTGAAAAACGAATTGTTTGTTTTTGTTTATTGTTTTCTTTTCTAGTTTTGTTCATGGGTTTGCATCCAGCACTAATTTAACTAAATTTTACCATGTGACAAAATTAAAATGCACCAAAAGTAGTTTTTTTGATTGGACACTGGTGAAAAAATATGCTACGATACTTGCAGCCAGACTAATTATCAGTATACTTTAAGTGTGTTAATGATTAGTTAACTTGAAGTGTGCTATTTTGAAACAACTAATTTGTGCTAAGTATATTTTAGTTGTAATTAAATTGTAGTAAAGCATAACTTTAAGTGTATTTATTGTACTTTTGTGCACTAAATTGGACCAGTAAAGGTCCACGAGGCGGGACTCGTTTTTAGAAAATATACTAAAGTACAATTATTTAAAGGAGCACTTTACCCATTTCAACATTAAAAGTGGATCATATGTAGTCGAAATATAAAATCATTTTTGAATTTGGTTCCCTCTTGACCGAGAAAAGACAAAAAATAACCGAAGACTGCATTTGTATACAACAACTCCCACAAACGATGTACCATATTGTACAGCTCCGCAAGCCACACCCACTAATCTGGAACAGCACAAAAAATCAGAGAAATCACTCTTTCATCTACAAGGCTAATGTTAGCTGCCACCAGAGTTTGAAATTCATTTCACACAAAATTTCTAGTTAGTTGGTTGCAGTGTTGTGCATGAACGCGTTCACTGAACTCGTTCATATTTTCGCCGAACGCTGAACTGAACGAATCACTTTTCATACAATGAACGGGAACGAGAGCGGCGCTCACTCTGTCAGGAATGAACGAGCAGCACGTGCAGTTCACGTTCACACTCATTTGAAAAGTCAGGTTTTACCTTCAACCGTTTTGAGTCACCGAATCCCGACAGTATTGTGGAGACTTTGTCTATTATCACTGGGTTTGTTAGACCAGGTCGAAGTATTCATAGTACAGATAGGGTTAACGTGAAGGCAGGGTTGGGGAGTCGCAATAGTATGCATATGTCACGGGTGACAAAATCGCTTGGCGATCGGAACTCTCCTCAGAGTCGCAAGTTCCCTAGGGGAACGGATTGTGTGCAACACACCACTGCGGTTCCGGGCGTGATGGAATCATGCCCGTACTGATTAGCGCTAATGCACTGCAGGTGCGAGAGAGAGAGGAGTGGCACTCACACAGGTTTCCTGTTTGACGAGTCAAGATAAACAAGATAAAAGGAGAAAGACAGAAGGGAGAGGAGGGCTCAGATGGGGAAGGCTCAGATGGAGGAGGCTCAGATGGAGGACCCACTGACAGGGAAGGGACAGGGGAAAGGGAGAGACGCCCATTTAAGCTTGCTGGATCAGAGTGATCGTTTGTAGGAAGACTGCTGGACTGAGCTATCGACTGGATCTGTGCTGGGAAAGGAGAGAGCAAAGATAAGTGAACTGATTTTATCTTATGAACATTTAAACCGCTTGAAGAGGATACAGTGAGTGTGGATCTGACTGTTGGAGGAGCTATGTGTTTCAGAGTGTGTGGAGGAGGAATTGAAAGTGAAACCCCATGTAAAGTGAGCACAACAAACAGAGCGAGGCCTCTGATCAGCCCTACCGTGTGAGTGAATTGCAGTGCTTTTGCCTTATTAATACACATTGATTTTTGGCTGTGGAATTGAAGTGAACACGAGTGTGATGTGTCTTTGCTGAGAAGTCCATGCTTACATGTTCGTGGTGGAAGGATATTATATCTGCCCCCGTCAGAAGCCCAGAGTGATATAGTGAACTGAAGAGAGAGTACTTTGTACTGTGAAGATCCCCACCTGTTCTGCTTGCTGTTTGAGCCCAGAAACACACAGCATCGCTGGTAAAGTAATTGTTTAACTCACTGTCGCCCTACTGTGAACTGAGGAGAGAGTACTTTGTACTGTGAAGATCCCCATCTGTTCTGCTTGCTGTTTGAGCCCAGAAACACACAGCATCGCTGGTAAAGTAACCTTGTGACTCGCTGTCTCCCTACTGTGAACTGAAGAGAGAGTACTTTGTACTGTGAAGATCCCCACCTGTTTTACTTGCTGTTTGAGCCCAGAAGCATACAGCACCGTTGGTAAAGTAACCTTATGACTCATTGCCTCCCTATTGTGAACTGAAGAGAGAGTACTGTGTACTGTGAATATCCTCACCTGTTCTATTTACTGTTTGAGCCCAGAAGTATACAGCAACGCTGATAAAGTAATCGTTTAACCCACTGTCGCCCTACTGTGAACTGAAGAGAGAGAGAGTACCCTGTACTGTGAAGAATCCTTACCTGCCATACTTATTGTATGAGTCTGGAAGTCTGCAGCACCGCTGGGGGAAAAGTAAGCTTTTAATCCACTGCTTCACTACCGTGCACCAACGAGAGTACCCTGTACTGTGAAGAATCCTTACCTGCCATACTTACTGTATGAGTCCGGAAGTCTGCAGCACCGCTGGGGGAAAAGTAAGCTTTTAATCCACTGCTTCATTACCGTGCACCAACGAGAGTACCCTGTACTGTGAAGAATCCTTACCTGCCATACTTACTGTATGAGTCTGGAAGTCTGCAGCACCGCTGGGGGAAAAGTAAGCTTTTAATCCACTGCTTCATTACCGTGCACCAACGAGAGTACCCTGTACTGTGAAGAATCCTTACCTGCCATACTTACTGTATGAGTCCGGAAGTCTGCAGCACCGCTGGGGGAAAAGTAAGCTTTTAATCCACTGCTTCATTACCGTGCACCAACGAGAGTATCTTAAACTGTGAGAAACCCTTGGTTTAATAAAGGTTGTTACTCCTTTGAAACTCATCTCTGTCTCTGTGGTCCTCTGTTGTGTGCCTGTGGTGTCGGCTCCTCACGGTGGTGACTCGGTTAGAGGGGGGGTGGTTGGTCACCCGAGCGTTCCTCCCCTCGACCTGTGACACATACTTAGTGCGCGCGAGGCAGATCTGGCCGCGCTCACGCTGCTCGTATCATCACTTAGGCCCCGTCCACACTACTGCGTTTTCGTTTAAAAACAGAGAATTAAAACGAATACGATCTGCGTCCACACCAGCGTTTTATCTGCGTATTAGAAAAGATCTCCGTCCGCATTAAAACGCGGATCACGTGACCATTCACCAACACTGGGCATGCGCGCTCCAGTGTAAACAGTGAATGACGAATCAGGGAAGGATACGTCATGACGGATAACATCATAGAGCCAAGCGTCAGCCTCTGCGTCAGCGTTTCTGAAGTTCTCCGTTTTGTCTCGTCCACACTAAAACACCCTCTGGATATTCAAAACGCAGCTGCAGCGTTTCTAAACTTCTCCGTTTTAGGTCTTCGTTTTTCCCGTTTTAGTGTGGACGGGAGGTGCAAACGTAGCAAAAGGTCTCCGTTTTTAAACGAAAACGCAGTAGTGTGGACGGGGCCTTATGATCTGCGCTTTGCCATAACGAGTGATCTTTTGAACTAAACAGGTCTTATCTACTTGTGTTTGTGTGTCATATATGAATAATAAATGCCCCATACATGGAATCAGAGTACCTACTTTATGTAGTAAATGGAAAATCTCCACAGCAAAAGGCAAACCACTACATGCATACAGTTTGTTCTACCATTTATTAGTAATGATTTATACAGTTTGTTTACTACTTACTATATACCTGAGCATTCAGTATTGTGCAATATAGCAAGCATACAGATGGTGAGAAGTGCTGCATTTTAACATGTGACTTTTCATGGAAATTCAGGAAATTGAATCCCTACATGAATTTTGGGTCATCTTTAATATTTCTCTAATTTACAGAAAGTATCTATCTTGTTTCACTTTTAAGATATAGTCTTTTGAAATTAAGATGCCAAAATCGAATGTTTTAGAAAAAAAACCTCTGGCGGGGTTCCTCCAGTTAAGCAAAGGGTTAAGCACTGGGTTTTACGACAGACACTGTTTATGGCAAACACCTTATGGATGGTCCAGCATGGCCAGTGCTGCTAGTACTAGTTCACGTGATTCAAACTTAGCTACTGTTGAATCCAGTTTTGAAGAGCACTTAACAGAGTTCTATGTACAAACAAAGGAAGACTCAGACAGAAAAAAAAAACTTACGTTTTTGTGCAAACTGTGCCCACCGGGACGAAACAAACAAGTACGTACGTCAGCCACATCGAGCTCAAATTTGAAGCGACACATCGAGTTACGTCATCCGAGCTATCTTGGCAAATATATGCGACTGAATGATGAACGCATGAAATTATTAACGAAGAGAAGACCGTCGGCGAGGCCAAGCACACCCACCCAAGTTAAGCTCACTGCATTTAGTAAAGGACCTGCTGTTTCCTTCGTTTCCCAGCAACAAGTGGACAAGCTTGTATTGGATTATATTGTGGGAGATCTGCAGCCTTTGAGTAAGGTCGAGAAGCCATCGTTCACCAAATTAGTGACAGGTTTGCAGCCATCCAGGCATGTGCCTTCAAGAAAGCAGGTACAGAAACTACTGAACAATGCATTCCAGGAGAATATTTCTGACTTAAAGAATGAACTCTCTGAAGTTGATGCCGTGTGTACGTCAGCAGATTGCTAGACTGCAGTGAATAAAGTGTTTTTAGGCATTACTGTTCATTGGCTCAACAAAAATAATGTCTCTCAGAGAAGCTCTGCAGTGCTTGCATGTCGTCGTGTTCGAGGAGCACACACACATGATGTTCTCGCCAAAGCATTGTCAGAGGTGCATAAAGAGTTCAGAATCCAAGATTGTGTGCACTGTGACAGACAATGCTTCTAATTTTGTGAAAGCATTCAACTGTTTCACAAAAGATTTTCCCACTGCTGATAAAGATCCAGATGATCCAGATGTTGAAAGTGGATGCAGCAACTGAAAATGAAAATGAACCAGAATCTACCTTGCCTCCTGCTGCAGATGAAGAAGATGACATGAACCTGAGCCTCTCTCAGCATTGGAAGACCCCCGTCTTCCCCCTCACAGAAGGTGCATGGCTCACACCTTAAATCTTGTTGCCAAAGACAGAGAGAAGGTAACTGATAAAAAGTACAAAACACTGTCGAGGGCTGTTTTTGCTAAGGCATCTGCTTTGTGGAACCGGATTAAAAGAAGCCCCAAAGCTTCAGATTTTATTGAGGGAAAGCTGCTCATACTGTCACTCTCCTTGCATATGACAACTTTATCCTGCATGCTGTCTGTGATGAGTTTGGCTTATGGCGGTTCTCTGCAGAGGAAATCGGCTTCATACACAAGTTTGTGGATGTAATGAGGCCCCTAGCATCTGCACTGAACATCCTGCAGGGAGAGAAAAACATCTTCCTTGGGTATTTGGCTCCGACCATTGTACAACTACGAAATGATATGAATGGCCTGCGGGAGGAGAGCACAAAGCCCACTGCTGCACAAGGTCTGATTACATGCCGTCCTCTCATACTAAACATCCTGCAGTCACTGAAAACAAGGGTTGAAGGCATGCTTGAGAAGAAGGAACACATTGTCAGCCATGCTGCTGCCAATATCCAAGCTCAACTGGGTGGATGATGAGGAAAAACAGCTGCTTTACCGAGTTATGCTGAAACGAGAACTTCTAACTAGTCAAGTCAAGTCAAGTCAAGTCACATTTATTTATATAGCGCTTTTCACAATACAGATTGTATCAAAGCAGCTTCACAGTGATAACATGTAAGTAGCACAACACAGATCAACAACATTGCTAAACACTAAATAACCCCAACTGAGCAAGCTCAAAGCAAGCCAAAAGCAAGGCGACAGTGGCAAGGAACCAAACTCCATCAGATTGGATGGAGAAAAAACCTTGGGAGAACCCAGGCTCAGTCGGGGGCCAGTTCTCCTCTGGCTTACATTCATATTGTTTAAATATAAATATTAAATATAAATATTGTTTATGAATCAAACGGCGCCATAACATATCGCAGGCGTTGAGTCGTCTCATCACAGGCGTTGAGTCGTCTCATCACAGGCGTTGGGGCATCCGAAATCCCCGTGAGAGGCTGGACACAAAACTGGACCTGACGAACGCCATTTTTCTCGGGACAAGCGTCCCGAGATAACAGCAGAAAGATGGGAAATAATTAGCATAGCTGATGTTCATAATGATTTCCGTTATAACTCACAAACTCTCCGTAACCCGAACTCTCCGCAACCCAACCATACGCGCCGACCCGTTTGTCTAAAAGGCTGTCGAGCCCCACTGGTGCGTTAAGCAGTTTCAGTGGCAAACGGTTCCGTATGGCATAACAGAGGACTAGAAGGTAAGCATTATGTGAATGCTTGACTAAAGAGATGCGTCTTTAATCTAGTTTTAAACTGTGTCAGCGAGTCAGAGGCTCGGACCGTATCGGGAAGGCCATTCCAGAGTTTTGGAGCTAAATGCGAGAACGCCCTCCCTCCTTTACTGGACTTCGATATCCTAGGAATGACCAGAAGCCTTGAATTTAGTGATCTTAAGGAACGCGGTGGATTGTAGGGCGAAAGAAGGTCCGTTAAGTACATAGGTGCTAAACCATTTAGGGCTTTATAGGTCAGTAGTAGTATTTTGTAGTTGATGCGGAACTTAATAGGTAACCAGTGTAGAGATGATAAAATCGGTGTTATATGATCATATTTTCTTGACCTAGTAAGAACTCTAGCAGCTGCATTTTGTACTAACTGTAGCTTGTTTAATGAGGATGCAGGACAACCGGCTAATAAAGCATTACAGTAATCTAGTCTCGAGGTCATGAATGCGTGAACTAATTTTTCTGCATCAGAAATAGATAGCATGTTACGTAGCTTAGCAATGTTTCTAAGGTGGAAAAAGGCTGTTCTTGTAACATATGAAATATGATTTTCGAACGACAAGTTGCGGTCTAGTATAACACCCAGGTCTTTTACTGTAGTGGATAAAGTAACAGGACATCCGTCTATATTAAAGTTGTATTGTGAGAGGTTTTGTGAGTAGTTTTTTGGACCAATAAGTAATACCTCCGTTTTATCTGAATTTAATAGCAGGAAATTACGCGTCATCCAGCATTTTATATCTTTGAGACACTCTGTCATTTTAGATGAGTTAGTGTTTTCATCTGGTCGTGATGAAATATATAATTGAGTGTCGTCAGCGTAACAGTGGAAATTAATTCCATGTTTTCTTATAATATTACCAAGTGGCAGCATATATATTGAGAATAGCAGAGGGCCTAAAACCGATCCTTGCGGTACTCCATAGTCTACTGACGTTATCTTTGATTTTTTCCCATTTAAACAGACAAAATGAGAACGGTCCGATAAGTACGATCTAAACCAGCTTAATGCCTGTCCCTGGACACCGGTGAAGTTTTGTAGTCGATCCAAGAGTATTATATGATCTATAGTGTCGAACGCAGCGCTAAAATCAAGTAGGACTAGTATTGAGATACAGCCTTGGTCAGAAGCTAAAAGTAAATCATTTGTAATTTTAACTAGCGCAGTTCCCTATCGAGGGAACTCAACACTGCGTCGATAAAATCGACTCTTTGGGGACGCTCCCTAAGCGTGCGCCTCTGAAGTATGAATGAAACTAATCCAATCCTGATTGGTGTTGCGTCGTGACGTAACATGTGACGGTATACCCGGAAGTATAAAAGTGACGCTGTCACAACACACACTAGCTTTCGCTCTTCAGCAAGCGCTTTATGTTGAAACTGTCTGTCTTATTTGGTGTTGTTTGTCTTATTATTGAAAGAAAGTATGGCCAGTGAACAATTCAAGAGGTGTGTGCATCCCTGCCCTCGTTTCATCACGGGTGGGGACGCACACTCTCTATGTGTGTATTGTTTGGGAGTGCAGCACGCACGGGCAGCTCTCGAGGGGGCTGCTTGTGAAATGTGTGAGGCTTTGCCTATTAGAGTGCTGCGCTCCCGGCTGGCGTGCTTTGACGAGCACGGTCAGGCTCGCGTTCCCCAGGGTTCCGGTCCCGCATATGTCGAGGCGATGCGGCGACTGAGATCCTGGGGTTCGCAGCGGGATCTGGCGGAGGAGAGTGAGAATGCTGAGGCATTTTCTCGCTCGCCATCGGCTGGTCCCGCAGCCTCTGAGAGTGGTGTGGGAGCCCGCGCTGCGGTTTCTCCTACCCGCGATCAGGTCCCGGTGCTTGAGCTGTCTACTTCTGAGGAAGGGGACGTGCTCAGCATCGATGCGGACGACCGTGATCTCAGCACGCCATCACGCGGCCTGGGTTATGAGGAGCTGGTGGAGGTTGTGACACGCGCTGTGGCCAGACTAAACATCAGCTGGCCACAACATGAGCAGGAAACGCAAGTCACCAGTAAAATGGACGAGCGTTACCTGCAGCGCAGGTCACAGCCTCACCGCCGGGGTCTGCCGTTTTTCCCTGATCTCCGTAAAGAGATCTCGAGAACGTGGGAAAGACCGCATTCGTCCCGTATTTCGAGTCCCAATGTAATAGATTACAGCAATGTTATGGGGGCTCGAGATATGGGATATGGGAAGATGCCGAAGGTGGAGGAGGCTTTAGCGAGCTATCTCTCTCCCGAATCGGCGTCTTCCCTAAAGACCCCGGTGTTGCCTAGTAAGCCCTGCAGAGAGACATCTGCATTGGTGGGCAGGGCTTACATGGCGGCGGGTCGGGCTGGTTCGTGTCTGCACTCAATGGCGATTTTGCAGGCATACCAGGCCGACCTCCTGAAAGATTTGGATGAGGGGGAGGGGCCTACTCCTGAAGATGTCGCGGAGTTGAGGAAGGCCGCAGATTTGTCTCTCCGGGCCACTAGGGAAGCGGCCAGCGCTATTGGCCGCTCTATGGCGGCCATGGTGGCCACGGAGAGGCATCTGTGGCTGAACTTATCCGGTATTAAAGAAAAGGATAGGTCCTTCCTGCTGGATGCGCCGCTTTCGGCTTCTGGCCTGTTCGGCGACGCCGTTAATTCGGTTGTCGACAGGTTTCAGGAGTCGAGAAAACAATCTGCGGCGTTCCAGCAGTACCTCCCCCGGAAAGCGAAGGCCAAATCTAGTAGGGGGGGGCAAAGCAATCAGCCCCAGCCATCAGCCAGCTCCTCCCACAGGGCAGAGCAGAAGGAGAGCGTTTCCTCTAGAGCCCCCCCTCCGGGGTCTTGGCAACAGAGGAAACGCTCCCAAAAACCGAAGTCCTCCAGCCAGAGGGGCGACCTGAGGGACGTCATTCAGGCTAAGAGGACTTCGGAAAAGAGGTCCTAGCCAAGGCAGGACTTCAGAGGGCTGCCCCCTCCGCAGTGAGACAACCGAGGTTGTTCTCACAACGGGGCCCTCTAGGAAAAGATGCAGGTCCGCCGTTAACAGCGCTTCGGGCCGCATCAATTTCCAGCGAAAAGACACCAGAGGCCAGCCTCGAGAGGCTGGTACCCTTAGCAGATTTTGTAGAGGGATGGTATCATCTTCCCAACATATCTCCATGGGTCCTGCAGATAATACGAGTTGGGTACAGACTGCAGTTCGCGCACCGCCCCCCCAAGTTCTCTGGGGTGGTGCTCACTGCGGTGGTCCCAGAGCAGGCTCAGGTGTTGGAACAAGAAGTACAGACTCTGCTGTCGAAAGGAGCCATAGAACGTGTTCTTCCGGTAGACAGGGAGTCCGGGTTTTACAGCCGGTACTTTATAGTTCCAAAGAAGGATGGGGGGTTAAGGCCAATTTTGGATCTCAGGGTGTTGAACCGGTCTCTGAGAAGGTTCAAATTCAGAATGTTGACCATTCCAACAATCGTGAGTCAAATCAGATCCGAGGACTGGTTTGTCACGATAGATCTGAAAGACGCCTATTTTCACATCTCCATCCTTCCTTGTCACAGGAGGTACCTGAGGTTCGCTTTCGGGGGCGAAGCATACCAATATCGGGTTCTTCCGTTCGGCCTAGCACTCTCTCCCCGCACATTTACCAAGTGTATGGACGTGGCCCTTGCTCCACTGAGACTTCAGGGGATTCGCGTATTGAATTATCTCGACGACTGGCTTATTTTGGCCCAGTCTCGGGAGATGGCAGTTCGGCATCGAGATGTCGTTCTTGGCCATATTCAAAAATTGGGGTTAAGACTCAATTTGAAGAAGAGTGTGCTAGAACCGTCCCAGGGCACGACCTTTTTGGGAGTCGTGTGGAACTCGATTACAATGCAGGCACGTATGTCTCCCGCACGTATCGAGTCAATTCTGGCGATGGTGTCCAGGGTGAGGCTAGGTCAGGCCGTCACTGTGAAACACTTTCAAAGGATGCTGGGCCTCATGGCAGCGGCATCCAACATTATTCCTCTGGGCCTCCTTCACATGAGGCCCCTCCAGTGGTGGTTGAAGACCAAGGGGTTCTCACCCAAAGGAAATCCGTTCCGTATGATCAGAGTAACGCGCAAGTGCCTTCAGTCTCTGCAAATATGGAAGAAGCCTTGGTTCCTATCCCAAGGGCCAGTGTTGGGGGTGTCATGTCGCCGGGAAACCGTTTCGACAGACGCCTCCCTTACGGGCTGGGGCGCGGTCATGGACGGCCGCTTTACCAGGGGTCTGTGGCAGGACCATCATCGCACTTGGCATATAAATTGCCTGGAGATGATGGCGGTATTCAAGGCTTTGAGGAGCTTCCTCCCAGACATCGAGGGTCGCCACGTCCTTATACGGACAGACAATACGTCAGTGGTGGCCTATCTGAACCGACAGGGGGGACTCAGATCGCGCCCTCTGTGCAAACTGGCGCATCAGATTATCCTTTGGTCCCAGGGAAAGATATTGTCAATAAGGGCAATGTATATCCCAGGGGTTCAGAATCGGGGAGCAGACATCCTGTCGAGGCAGGGGCTGAGGCCCGGGGAATGGAGACTTCATCCGGATGTGGTGAAGTCGATATGGGAGAGGTTCGGACCGATGGAAGTGGATCTGTTTGCGTCTCGAGAGACGTCCCACTGTCCACTTTGGTTCTCCCTCTCACATCCAGCCCCACTGGGGTTGGATGCCATGGTACAGGCTTGGCCGAGGCTTCGCCTGTATGCTTTCCCCCCGATCGCTCTGCTCCCAGGGGTCCTGGAGAGGGTCCGTCAAGAGGGCATCAGTCTACTTCTGGTTGCCCCGAGATGGCCGACACGAGTATGGTTCTCGGATATAATATCACTCCTCATAGCTCCGCCATGGCCGATTCCTCTGAGGAGGGATCTATTGTCTCAGGCGGAGGGCACAATCTTCCACCCTCGCCCAGAGTTGTGGAAGCTGTGGGTCTGGCCTCTGAGGGGGTTCAGTACCTAAATGCTGGCTTATCAGCTGAGGTGGTTGAAACCATACTTAGCTCTAGGGCCCCATCTACCAGGAGATTATATGGCCTCAAGTGGAAGGTGTTTCACACTTGGTGTGGAGAACGAAGGTTGGATCCAGTAAACTGCCCAGTGGCTTCAGTTCTGGAATTCCTTCAGGATCGTTTCTCTGCGGGTCTCTCCCCGTCCACTCTTAAGGTGTACGTGGCTGCCGTTTCGGCTTTCCACGCGCCAGTAGATGGTGGACCTCTGGGGAGGCACCAGTTGGTCATTAGGTTTCTCCGTGGTGCTTGGAGGATGAGGCCGGCGATCAGGTCCAGGGTGCCTGCCTGGGATCTGGCAATAGTTCTGGAAGGGTTGTCCCTCGCTCCCTTCGAACCTTTAGAGTCGGCTTCGCCTAAGGACTTAACGTTGAAAATGGTCTTTCTCTTAGCGATTACCTCTCTTAAGAGGGTGGGAGATCTCCAGGCCCTGGCGGTAACGCCAGCTTGCTTGGAGTTTGCCCCTGGCAAAGTAAAGGCCTTTTTGCACCCGAGTCCGGGCTACGTGCCTAAAGTTCCTTCGAGTACGGCTCGCTCTGTAGTCCTTCAGGCATTCCATCCTCCACCTCATGTGTCGGCGGGAGAAGAGAGGCTTCACTTGCTCTGCCCCGTCAGAGCTTTGAGTGTATACTTGGAAAAGTCTGCTTCTTGGAGAAGATCTGACCAGTTGTTAGTATGCTTTGGGTCACCTAAGAGGGGGCTCCCGGCGACCAAACAAACTATAAGTAACTGGATTGTCCAGGCTATTACTGAGGCTTACAAGGTGCGTGGGGTTCCTTCACCTTTGGCCTTAAGGGCTCACTCGACTAGAGGCATGGCTTCCTCTAGGGCCCTTCTGTCGGGAGTACCTCTGCAGGAGATTTGTGAGGCAGCCGGCTGGGCTACCCCGCATACTTTCATCAGGTTTTACAGTCTCAGCCTTCCCAGTACGCCCGGTGCACACGTACTCGGCCCTTGCTGAGTGCCTAATCAGTTTCACTCTGGGGCGGGTCTGTTCGGTGCGTGGCCTAGTGGGTACTCGTTCCCCAAAGAGTCGATTTTATCGACGCAGTGTTGAGTTCCCTCGATAGGGAACGTCTCGGGTTATGACTATAACCCTTGTTCCCTGAGAAGGGAACGAGACACTGCGTCGTGTTGCCACGCCCCCTTTTCAGACCCTTGAGCGTCTTGCTTCATCGCGAGGCTAGTGTGTGTTGTGACAGCGTCACTTTTATACTTCCGGGTATGCCGTCACATGTTACGTCACGACGCAACACCAATCAGGATTGGATTAGTTTCATTCATACTTCAGAGGCGCACGCTTAGGGAGCGTCCCCAAAGAGTCGATTTTATCGACGCAGTGTCTCGTTCCCTTCTCAGGGAACAAGGGTTATAGTCATAACCCGAGACGTTTCTGTACTATGATGCGGTCTGAATCCTGACTGGAATTTTTCATAGATATCATTTTCTTGCAAAAAAGAGCACAATTGAGCGGACACTACTTTTTCAAGTATTTTGGACATAAATGGAAGATTTGAAATGGGTCTGTAATTTGCCAAGTTATTTGGATCTAATTGCGGTTTCTTAATGAGCGGTTTTATTACAGCCAGCTTGTATATTTTTGGGACATGACCTAAAGATAAAGACGAGTTAATAATATTGAGGAGAGGCTCTTCCACTACAGGTAATAGTTCTTTCAGTAGTTTAGTGGGTATTGGATCTAATAAACAAGTTGTTGGTTTAGATGCAATGATAAGTTTATTTAGCTCCTCCTGTCCTATCGTTGTAAAGCGGTTTAGTTGTTCTAGAGGGTCCATAATTCAAGCTGAATCATAAGACACCATAGCGGATTGTACATTTATAATTTTGTTTCGGATGCTTTCTATTTTCGCATTGAAGTAATTCATAAAATCATTACTACTAAACTGTAAAGGTATATTTTGCTCTGGTGATGTCTGTTTATTTGTTAGTCTAGCCACGGTGTTAAATAAAAACCTTGGATTATTTTGGTTATTTTCGATTAGTTTGCGGAGATGCTCAGCCCTGGCTGTTTTTAGTGTCTTTTTATAACGTGACATACTGTCTTTCCACGCGATTCTAAAGACCTCTAAATTAGTTTGTTTCCATTTACGCTCTAAGTTGCGAGTTTCTCTCTTGATAGCATGCGTAGCACTGTTGTACCATGGTGCTTTAATTTTCTCTCTAACCTTTTTTAATCTAATTGGCGCAACAATATCTAATGTACTAGTAAGAATGGTGCTTAAACTGCTAGTCATTTCCTCTAATTCATCTGTTTGTTTGGGTTCACTTTGCAGCTTAGATAGATCAGGTAAGCTATTTGAAAATCCATCTATAGTGGTTGGAAGGATTGTTCTGCCTGGTCTATAACGTGGCGCAACATGACATATTTCAGCAGTACGTATTATGCAAGTCACCATGTAATGATCAGTGACATCATCGCTTTGCGGTATAATATCTATATCAGTTGGATCGGTTCCATATGATATAATTAAATCTAGTGTATGATTTAGACGATGAGTGGGACCACTGACGTTTTGTTTGACCCCAAAAGAGTTTAATAAATCTGTAAACGCAGCCCCTAACGCATCATTTGTATTATCTACGTGTATGTTAAAATCTCCAGCAATTATTGCTTTATCGACATTTACCAATAGATCCGAGAGAAAGTCTGCGAACTCTTTTAGGAATTCAGCATATGGCCCTGGAGGTCTATATACAGTAGCCAGGGCAAGAGATAATATAGATTTCCTTCTTACATCTAAGAGCGTAACATTTAGCACAAGTACTTCAAATGAATTAAACCTGTGACCTGTTTTCTGAGTAATATTAAAAATATCTTTATAGATTGTTGCAACACCGCCGCCACGACCGATCAGACGAGGCTCATGTTTATAACAGTATCCTGGCGGAGTAGATTCGTTTAGACCGAAATACTCATTTGGTTTAAGCCAGGTTTCAGTAAGGCACAGAACATCGAAGTTATTGTCTGTGACCATTTCATTTACAATAACCGCCTTAGGTGTGAGCGATCTAATGTTTAGGAGACCTAGCTTTAGAAATTGTTTTTGTTGACTGATATTTAGATTTTCTGGTTTAATTACAATAAGATTTTTGCTAGATCCTACACTAGATTTATTGTTTGGCTTCACTAAACGAGGAATAGACACAGTTTCTATATAATGTTCCACACTATGCTTATTAGTTAAGTTTGGACCGCAAAGGCTGTAATTTGGACTTTGACTCATTAGTCATCTGGTGCGTAATGTCTTGGAAATGTTGTCCGACAGCACAGCCGCTCCGATTCGGCTGGGGTGGAGACCATCTGTGCTGTACAGCCTCGGTCTTTCCCAAAACAGATGCCAGTTATTTACAAAGTGCAGCCTCTGTTCATTACACAATGACATTAACCATTCATTTAATGCAAAAAGTCTACTGAACCTTTCCTGTCCTTGTCTGTACGTGGGAAGCGGTCCAGACACGATGATCGCTGCTTTAGGCGCTGTGCTGCGTACCGTCTCGATCAGGCTCCTATAGTCCTTCTTCAGAACCTCCGTCTGCCGCAGCCTGATGTCGTTCGCTCCCGCGTGCAGCACAACAGCTCCGACGCGCTCGTCCCCGTTCAGGATCTCGGGAACCTGTGCAGCAACATCAAGAACACGAGCACCAGGAAAGCAGTGAGTGCGCACTTTACCTTTATCCGAATTAGCGCGGACATGGCGGACTATGGATGTGCCGATGATCACGGCGTCATCGCGTTCCGGCTTGCGAAGAGGGGAGAAGCGGTTCCGGGTGGAGATCTCGAAGACCGGGAGGGGCGGAGAGGCAGCTCTGGTCCTGGCTCGTGTCTTCCGCTGTGTGATCCATGGTCCATGTTGTTTCGGTGCCGGAGTGAATAAAGCCTGAGATGGTCGGATCTTCCTCGGCAGAGTAACGTACGGCGTAGATGAACTCGGAGTCAAAGAGTGATTTGATTTGTTAGCGTCGGCGCGTGATGCTTCAAGCGTTGAGCGCCGATCCAACAGCTCGGCTTGCTTCACCAGCAGACCGCGGATCTGTTTCTCGACGTATTCCAGCTCCTGCTTCACCGTGAAGAGCTCGAATGTGTCTTCACCTGCACTCAAAGGTAATGTTCGACACGCATCTGATATGTTCGCCATTATAACGGATGATCAATAAATTAGTAGTGATACTACAACTATCACTACTAATTTAGGATTGAAATGTCGGAAATAACCAGGATTCAGTGAAACGGGTGTAAAATGAGACGATCAATAGGCGAGAGGGCACGCGTGGAATGCTAGCGGGCTAAAGGCTAGTAGCCAGGATTAGGGAGGTTGGATATACAGTTTTTCTTGATTGTTTACACACATTTTCTGGTACTTGAGACACAATGACCACAACATGTAACTCATTCACCAACCCCCTGAACCAATTCTACTGAACTACAAGCACAATTCCTGCTTTACACTCAAATTGCAGTTCTAAAACACACTTTTTTTCAAAACACTACACACAATTCTCTGCATTTGGCACAGTTTTCATGCAGAAAATCTCTTGTTTGCATGAGGAACACACTGCCATTCAAATACTCACACTGACTCGTCACATGGGCAATCACCCGTCGCACAGTTTTACAATTAGTGATCAGAGCTTTAGCATAAAATACCAAAACCAAAGAGAGGATGCAGATATTTTTTTATTTCTTTTTTTACTGTAACAGCATAAAAAATTCTGTTGTTTTGTATGTAGAACACTGTATGTGCAAATTTGTGTTGGTTGGGGTGTACAAAATGTGCGATCTATCTCCCATTGATTTTGTGGGAAAAATACTGTAAAGTATATTTGTTACCGTGTATTTGTGTGTTCTGGGTATAAAAAACAATATTCTCAAATATTTTACAACACAGTTATGTATGTAATGTCTGTAGTAAGTGTAACACTGAACAAAAAAGGCCTAAGTCATTATGATGAATGGAGAAGAAGTGTTTTCCATTCATCATAGTGTTTTACTTTGAGCACATTAGTGTTCAACTGGTTCTTATAAATGTCTATTCATATGATGGTTTGTGTGTGTCATTTGAAAACAAAATACCATTTTGAGAAGAAATAACATTGTTTTGAATGTAAAGTTTCATTTTGCAGGAGAATTGAGGGGTTTTGCCGATTGTGTGAGTGTTTTTAGATTTGTGTGTAGAGTTCTGAGAATATGAGGCATTCTTTCAGAAAATGTGTGTAAACAATCGAGAAAAACTGTAAGTAGCGATATCAAAGCAATCCAATTGTTTTTTATAAGGAATACTATCGAGGATAAGTTCACATAATATAAAAATAGAAAGTGCTTGTTTATAAATAAGTGGTAAAGAAGAAAATCAAGGATTTGTGAAGAAATTCTCCGGAGCTACAAACATAAACAACCGATCGCTCGCGCACGCGCAGATTCTGATTGAAGTTGAATGAATTTAAAATTCATGTGCTATATTTCAATATATTTGTTTTCCTTAAGATTTTAAAACACTAACTTCATTCTTATCTGAATTACAAATATTTGTTTCTGTATAAAATAATACTCTGGCTAAAAACACATTTGATGTTTTTTTTTGTTGGTATTTTTATTTACATGTATTTATGTGTGTGTGTGTGTGTGTGTGTGTGTGTGCGTGTGTGTGTGTGTGTGTGTGTGTGTGTGTGTGTGTGTGTGTGTGTGTTTGTGTGTGTGTGTTAGTCTGATGGATTTCACACTTGACGGGTGTCTTGCTACGGGTGCAGTGCCGAGTTTGACGTTTTTTGGATTAGCTACGCACAAATAAAAATGTCACTGAACGTTTGCTGTGTAATTCTAACAATGAGCACTCAAACACACCAAACCAACAATTACTAAAAAAAACACACAAAAACTGATTTTGCACGGGCACTTTGCACTAGTTAATACAAAGAAATTAAGAGCCACAAAACTGTATATAAAACTCTTTTTATTTTAGTTACACTATACACTAAATGCATACAATGAATAGACAGGAATTTGATCCAAGATGCAAAATTGATGCTGAAAATTGGTCAAGTCAGAACAGTAGCACAGCTTGATCAAACAGGATCAGGTTATTTTATGCTTAAGATAGATATAGATAAATAAATATATAAATATTTAGACATTTTTTTATTACATTGATCTTACCTAAATGTTTGTTTTTACAATGGGGTAATTTTTTGTTAAGAGTTTATGCAACACATTGGAAGCTTGATTTCAATCTTTGAATTAAAGGGACTCTGTGTAGATTTTTAGGTATTTTATTATCTGAAATCAATATTTTTATTCATAAATATGTCCTCAATGGTGTACCAATACCTCTGCAAATTATCTGACTTATCCTCGTAAATGAAGAATTTATTATCTTTATGTACATGGGGCGGGTAGGTTCACGGAGGCTTCCATGTCCGTTCCGCCATCTTGAAAAACTATAATAGCAGAGAGGGTCAAAAAGTACCACCTACCAAACGCGTTTCCACAACGCGTTTTCGTTCTGACTCAGAGCCATCGTCACGTCACATTGAGAGGCGCATTCCCTGCAAGTTTAATCGGCTGCATTGCACTCCTATGATTGCAGATTGCTCTTTTGCTCTATTATTTGTAATGGCGGACCATATGCAGAGTCACAGGAGAATGCATCCTCCTCGCAAAAAAAGGCCAGACTTGAACGAAAAAGGAAACGTGACCGAAGATTAAAATTAATCGGATCGGGTTCGATTTTCTGCGTTTTTCGCATCCAGAGCCAGCATTTTGAGAGGTCTTTTGACAATTCAGGGCCGGGGGAGCTCGTCCTCAAATCATTGAACATATGCGCCGTGCTTTCAGTTTCGGGTTTCAATTCGATCAAGTAATGTTCTCTTCTCTAGCTATATTGGATTATGAAATTAATAAACCTCCCCTTTCAATCAGATTGAAATTTAGGATCGAATAAAGTGTGATTGAGCAGCCTATTCGATAACTAATGTATTATTTGGGCACAATATATACACAATAACAGCCTAGCTGTTCGGTCTGCCCAGCGCTTCCACCGGGCCGCGCGCGGGTGTGTGTGTGTTTATGTGTGTGTCCATACCTGGTCCATACCAGACACACTGCCAGTCTCCGTTCAGAATCGATTGGTTCACGGAAATTGGTGGTCTTGTTTTTAATATGTGGCTCCAGAATCGCTAGCAAAGCATCAAACTGTCCCACTGACATTCTGAGGTAAATTTTGAATCGCTCAGGATAAATTCGCAACTCCTTGATAAGGAACTCTCCTTCCTCTCTGCGCAATTTCAGGATTGGATGGACGTAATATTTTCTCTTTCTTCTCTTTTCAATATGAGAGAGGGCAAAAATCATCCTCACTGCTTGACTAATCCATTTGGTATTTTTGCGTTTTTTCCCGCAAAGGTTTAATAAATACGCAACGGACTCGGCGTGCAAGGTTTCTATGCGTGACGAATTTTTAGGCTGACGTACAGGAAAATACGCATACGAAAATTTCGTACTCAGTGTGCAATGGCCTTAAATATCGGGATAGCGTTTTCAACCGTGGAAAGAGCTAATGCAGCAGAAAGATTTCAGAAGAGACGCTGAAGTTGCCTGCTTTCTCCTCGACAGGTTAGTCAATGTTACAGGCTTACTTAATTTTTTTGTCATTGCTTGGTTGTGTACTTTATTATATAGACAGTATAACATTTATAGGTAAAAAAGTTAAACAAGGTCTTTGATGAATAGCAGCTATTGACTACTTTGCTCGCAGCTATTGTGAAGGAAGGTGCTAAAAACAAGGTTTGTAAGTTAATTCTTTAACCTTTACAAAGTTACAAACCTGTTCACCCGGAGAAAAACTCGATGAAGTGTTACTACAAGACCCTGTCATAGCATTTTTGGTACATAACGGCAACCGTAGATGCAATACGCACTTGAAAAAGCGAGGCGCTGGAGAGCAAAATTCGTTTGAATGCAAAATACTATTTAACCACTAGATGGGGGTAATTCCTACACAGAGTCACTTTAACCCTCAGGTGCTCTTCGGTAAAATTTTCTGTTTTGAAATTTTAAAAATCACAGCTTCATCGGAATGTTACGAAACTTGGTGACTTTTATGGCATTGGGTATGTGAGGTCATGAAAAATTGAGGTCATGATCCGAGCAGGCTAAGTGGTCGTAAAAAAAAATAGTCACACTTGTGCTCTTCGGTCAAAAATGACCGACCATAGTAGGAAATGAATGGGAAATTGACAAAAACACAAAAACTTTGAGAATTTTTGTGTGTACAATCTACAAATCTACAAAAAAAGTGCTCAGCATTGAAGGGGTGACACTCTAAAATATCAAGAGTGCAAAACAGACATACCCACCCCTACACACATACACACATACACCAACACACACACACACACACACACACACACACACACACACACACACACACACACACACACACACACACACACACACACACACTTTTATACACAAAAACACCAATAAATTGTGATTAAAGAAATCTGTTTTGAATATTTAAAAATCACAGTTTCTTCAGAAAATTACGAAACTTGGTTACTTTTATGGCATTGGGTATGTGAACACAAAAAAAAATTGAGGTCATGATTCGAGCAATTTAAGTGGTCATAAAAAATGAGTCACACTTTTGCTCTTCTGTCAAAAATGACCGACCCATAGGAAATGAATGGGAAATTGAGAAAAAAAATTCTCTGAATTTTTGTATGTATAATCGACAAATCGGCCACAATTCTAAAAAAAAAAAGTACACCGCAGGAAAGGGGTGACACTCTAAAGGGGTGCTCTGTTTTGCACTCTACATCTAGAGTGCAAAACAGACACACCCACCAACACACACACACATACAAACACACTTTTATACACATACACACCAATAAATTTTGAGTACAAAAAGTATGTTTTGAATTTTTAAAAATCACAGCTTCATCGCAATGTTACGAAACTTCGTGACTTTTATGGCATTATGTATGTGAACACACAAAAACATTGAGGTCATGATCTGAGCATGCTAAGTGGTCTTAAAAAAAATAGTCACACTTGTGGTCTTTGGTCAAAAATTACCCCCATAGGAAATGAATGGGAAATTGTAAAAAAAATGGAAAAAAAATGTGAATTTTTGTTTTTTGTCAATTTTTTTTTTATAAGAAATAGTTTTTGAGATTTTTTCAACTATATATCCAAATCCACCACCAACAACAACAAAAAATGTGATCATAAACAGCTGGGGAATTGCCTCTCCATAGAAAGCTGTACATGCCATCTAGTGGTTACACCATGATTCTATGCTTTTTCTCTATGCTGTAACCAGATGGTGCTAATTTTCTTAAAAAAATATATTTTTTTTCCTGAAGGCCTAGACTCTATATTAAACTAAAATACTGCATTAATATTTAAAAAAAAAAAATATATATATATATAGAAAATATATATATATATTTTTCCATGCCAAAAATAAACCATAAATATTGCATAAATATTAATAAATTCATTTAAATTGTCTCAAAATACTAAATTAAAAAGAATAAATATTATAGAACAAAAATAAATTGCATTGGTTTTACTGGGATGGAGAAAGTTTCATTTTTAGGTGTCCGGTCACTTTTGACCGGGAAGATAACAAGTGTGACTCCGAAACGAAGAGCACCTGAGGGTTAAATTGAAAAATAAATACAATAGAATAAAGACACAGATAAAGAGACATTTTGGGTAGTTTATTTGGGTATGTCAGAAATACAAATTGAATAAAGTAATCCAATGTAAAATAACACTGGATAGTCTTTTAGTCCTGACTGAATTAAATACATAGGCTATTAATTCTGATTGCTTACAAATAATGCTATATTATGTTGTTATGACAACAGAATTAATGACAGACACATGGCTGCGTTCACTTAAAGAACTACCGGTAGTGCACGGATCCATTACCGTCTCATTATAGTATCCTACTGTCTGTCTGTCAGACGCGTTTAATGCTCATTTAAGACATAACCGACTGTCTTTACGAGGTTACTCACCAAGACCGGAGTTTTGACATAATTTCGCGTGTTTTTAACTGTTAAAGCGATATAATCGAGGGATAAAACTTTTGTTTCTGGCGAGCTGTTTGTGAGGCGGATTTAGGCTTTACGTGCACGCAGTGAAAGACATCTCTGAGAGTGCGTGAGCACGGGATGGTTTAACATTGCTTGAATGTTTAAACTGGTAAAACTTAAAAAGACATGAAAATTATAAACGTTAGTTACAATTATAGGTTATGATGCAATGCTGGCCCGATTGAGCAGAATATTCCGTCATGTCCCGACTCCTAAACGCGAGTGTGTATTGACGCCTGCAGCGCGCTTGGCGCTTGCCTAGTGCAGAGAGAGAAGACGCAGCACCGCGAGCCCTTAATATGGAAAAAATCGATTCGTGGCCGTTGAGAATCGATTTTGAATCGACCACATTTTAAAAAACAATTAAGCAAAAAATCTATTTTTTTTTGCCCAGCCCTACATGACGTGTCTTCTTTGTGCCCTCGATGTCAACTATCGCTGGTGCAAAGGCACGCGATTATATAATGCTGCCTCAGATAGGAGAGACACTTGCGGGCTTTCTCTCCCCTGGGATCGCATTATCACATGCATTTTCAGCAGGTCAGGCTGGTACTGCGCTGTACACCATGGCTGTGTTACAGGCATACTAGGCTGATCTTATGAAAGATTTTTACAGCCTGTCATTCAGACCGCATTTGCTTGTCTGTTTGACATTTGGCTGCATTTATTTATTGCTAATGAATTAAATGATAATATATGAGAGATCAGATATTCAATGCAATATATCAAAATGCTTGTATTAATATATTGTCTGGCAGTTCTTTGGTCACGTTTAATTCTGAGAAATTAAATATTAGAAATTAAATAAATTAAATCCATCTAAAATGATGAAGTACCGCTTTCTTTGGGAGTACCGCCTCCGAGCACTTTTCTCGTTATGATAAAGTGTTTGAGAGGTTACTCGAGGTGGTGTTCCGTGCGGTCGCCAGATTACAGTTAAACTGCCCTACTTGAGGATCTCCATGACATTAACTTCTGCATGGGGAAAACCTTATTCTTCGTGCATCTTTGTGCCCTCAATCTATTAGATTATTGTCGGTACAGGGCTTGTGGTTCACAATGATGCGCCAGTCCAAAGAGACGCTCGCGGGCTCTCTCCTCTCTTGGGCTCATGTTATTTAAGGAGTCAACACCCCTCACCAAGTCGTGAATACTGTATATCCACACTGGTGGGCATCAGACTGGCTACTATGGCAGTGTTGCAGGCATATCAGACTGATCTGATAAAAAAAGGGGTGGGGGGGCGGGGCTCAAAGCAGAGTATGGCAAGTTGCGTTCCCCCTTGTAAAGACTGGGGACCGGCTCGTTGTGCTTCCAATTGTCCTAGCCCTGTTACATAGATGTTTGGCTGATACTGGCCCAGTCTCAGGAGCTTGCGCTTCGACATCTAGATCAATCCCTGCTCATCTTCTCAATATGGGGCTGAGCAACGCCAAGAAAAGTGTTCACTCTCCCCCCCAAAGGGTAACGTGCTTGGGGGTTAAATAGGTCTCTGTCACCACCGGGGGCACAACTGTTCCCCGCTTGTGTCAAGACCTTTTTTAAACACCCTAAAGCAGCATCTGGCTAGGTCAGGACATTACATAGGTCTCATGGCAGCTGCGTTCACAGGGATTCCTCTGGGCCTTTTGCACATTAGACCACTTCAGTTGTGGCTCAAATAACCATACAATCCCCAAGGGCAAATAAAGGCAAGAGCATGCACTAAGTGCTTTGTGTCCTTTCTAAAAATCCATGTTTATGGTAAGTTACGTGCTGAACGCTTTGTGTACTTTCAAAAATCACGCACTGTGGCTTCGTTCCCTTTCTACGTGGTTCAGACGCCGGTTCCTCACCTTGGGTCCCACTCTAGGTGTGTCTTGTTGTCGCAGAATGCAAACGACAGATGCTTCCCTGTTGGGCTGGGTAGCGATTTTAAGTGGTCGTCCAGCCCAGAGGACCTGGGTAGGCATCATCTTGATTGGCAAGTTGATGGAATATGTATTTCTGGCCCTGAAATACTTTCTCCCTCACCTGAGAAGCTGTCCTAGTGTGGGGAGACAACACAGTGGCAGTCACCTACATAATCACCAGGGAGGTCTGCACTCATGCAATTTGAACAGAATAGCAAGGCAGTTTTTCTCTGGGCCCAGGAGAAGTTCCTGTCACTCAGGGCAGTGTACATCCCTGGGCACCTGAATGTGGGAGCAGATTTACTGTCCAGACAGAAACTGCTGACAGAGGAATGGAAACTCCTCCCAGAAGTAGTCAATCACATCTGGACCAGATTTTACAAGGCGGAAGTGGACCTCTTTGTCTCCTTTCAGACAGCGCAATTTCCCCTCTACTTCTCTCAGAGTCACCCAGCCCCCCTGGGTCTGGATGTGATGGCGCAGACATGGCCCAAAATGCGCTGTATGCGTTTCCTCCAGTGACTCTGCTCCCGGGAGTTCTAGCCAGAGTTCGCCAACAAGGGTCTAGCCTCTTATTGATAGCGCCGCGTTGGCCGAACAGAATGTGGTTCTCGGAGATAATATCTCTCCTCAATGGCTCGCCATGGGCGATTCTGGAGAGGAGGGACCTTCTGTCCCAGACGGAGGGCACGATATTCCATCCCAGGCCCGACCTGTGGAACCTTCATGTTTGGCCCCTGATAGGTACCAACTGAGGGACACTGGGCTTTCCACCTGCCGTTATTGAGACTATTCTAAGTGCTAGAGCTTCCTCCACTAGAAAGAGTCATGCCAACAAATGGGGTGTTTTTGAAAGGTGGTGTGCTGTACATAATGCAGTTCCGGTCAGCTGCAGATTGCTTCAGTTCTGGATTTCCTGCTGGAAAAGTGATCAACAGGCACATGCCCCGCCACTCTCAGGGTTTATGTGGCCGCTCTCTCGGCTTGCCACGCCTTGGTTGACGGGGTGCCATGACTGAGGCCTCCCGTGAGAACCAAGATCCCTTCATGGGACTTAGCTATAGTCTTAGAGGGTCTGGTTGAGACCCCATTCAAACCTTCTAGAGTCAGCGTCTGACTAACTTCTGACCATAAAAATGTTTTTTTTTTCTTATGGCTATAACCTCTCTAAAATAATTGGGGACATTCAGGCTCTGTCAATATTGCCATCCTGCTTAGACTTTGCCCCAGGAATGGTGAAAGTGCTTTTGCATCCTCATCCTGATTACCTGCCTAAAGTACCGTTTTCGGCTGAACATCCGGTCACTCTTGAGACCTTCTGCCCTCCACCATTCACAACGAGGGAGCAAGAGAGATCTCACAGACTGTGTCCAGTTTGTGCTCTTCAGGCCTACGTTCACCGCACTAGCCAGTGGCATAAGTCAGAGCAACTGTTTTTTTGTTATGGGGGCAGTAACAGGGGTGCTGACCATGTCACATTGGGTCAGGGAGGCTATTGCTCTTGCCTATGAGGCGCGCGGCCAAGCTTCGCCAACGGGTCTAAGTCGCCTCCTCTGCTGCATTGGCAAAAGGTTCCCCCTTATAGCATGTTTGTGATGCGGCAGGCTGGTCCTCTCCGCACACATTCATAAGGTTTTATAGTTTAGATGTTCATGCCACTCCGGGCTCTCATGTCCTTGAGTCGACATCAGTGTTGTGCAAGTTACTTCCAAACTGTAATACATTAGGTATTACTTGTTACTGTTATTTAAAAGTATTTCATTACCTTACAATATTACTGTCCCAGAATTGTAATGCGTTACATTACTCATGTATTACTTTTGAGTTACTTTCACCAAAATAACTAAGTAGAACTTAACTTTTGGGCTGTAACGATATGCAATATGAAACCGAAATCGCGATTCGCCACATGACTCAGATCCACGAACCTACAGAATCGCGACACACCTCTTCCAACTCCAGCGTTATTCTCCTTACCGTCCATATTCAATGCTGCCTTATCTTTAAATTAGGCTATTAGTATTATTTGAAGTTTACATTATAAAATACGTAGACCTACACCACAAAACTAGTTGAGGATAAATTATTTAAAATTGGGGAAGTCCAGCATTATGGACATGACATTTGCAGTCAAAACTTGAAATAAAAATTCTCAGAAAATACATTGAAACGTATATAGGCTACTTCCTTAAAGGACTCCAGACATTAGACAAATATCAGTCTATGTTTTATTTTTAATATTAGGGAAAAGATACACATTCATGCGTGACAAAAAAATAGGAGGCAAAATATATTTTTTGTAATTCTGTTAATTACACTGCGCAAATCGGATGAGGAAGGGTTGGCTCTCCAGTCTCCATGGAACTTAAAATATTCATTTTATTTTAGTTTTCGTGTTCGCATTTATGAGGGAAAAAAACAATGTTACAGACGCGACCGCTCTGAACTGGCACTAAAAGACTGCTTTAAAACTTTCACACAGTCTGTTGCCTTTAAGAAGTAAAAGCAGACAATACACTGTAATACAAGCCTCACTGAACATGTAACGAGTAAAATATTACTTAAAATTGATTAGTAATGCCTTACACTACTGCGTTACAGCAAAAAGTAATATGCTACTGTAATGTATTACTTTTGTAATGCGTTACTCCCAACACTGGTCGACATCACAAGCTAATGTCTAGGGCTTTCTTGCGTTCTTGTGAGCACACTTACACAACCGTAAGGAGTCCAGACACCTTCAAGCACGGCAGCGTGGGCATTCTCATTCCCAATGCGCTAAGCAGCGCAGCATCGATTGTAGCTTTTGAAGGGGAATGTTCCGGGTTACTTCATTGTAACCCTGTTCCCTGAAAAAGCGGAACGAGATGCTGCGCTACTTTGCTGTGCTGATAATGTCCCAGGACTGCTCTTCAGACAAAATATCCTGACGATGCACCTGTGGCTCATCTATTTATAGCCTTGCTTCGCGGGTGCACCGATGACGTCACCTATTACTTCCGGTCGATTCCATCGACGTGTTTACACACTATATTCACAGCAGGTCACAATTAAAGACTTTCCCAATGCGCTAAGCAGCACAGCATCTCGTTCTGCTTTTTCAGGGAACAGGGTTACAGTCAAGTAACCTGGAACGAACTGGAGGCCATTGCTCATGGGCAATGGGCTAAGATTCCTCAAAAACACTGCCAAAAGCTGGTGTCTGGTTTTACATCTTGTTTGCAGCAATAAAACCTGTAAAACAACATCTTTGTTGATCCTGGATCAACTTTCCAATCAACCAATCAGATTTGAGGAACAAGTTTACAGTTTATGTCAAGTTTAGGCTTAGAACCAGGGTGAAGTACTTAAACACCATACAGCATTTGGCTTGCTTTACATTAGAGCTGTTTTGGACTGATTGTTTGAATACATTTGCTTGCTGGACAATTGGGACTATAAGCTCAGATCAGTAGCTGCGTTTACATGGACCCTTGTAATCGGATTGACGGCTCAATCGGACTAAAAAACCTTCATGTAAACACCTTAATCGATCCGATTGAGCTCGATCCGACTAGAATTTCGATCGGATTGAAAGGGGTGGTTTACTACTTTTGTAATCCGAGCGAGAGAACATGTAAACACTTGATCGGATTGAAAACTGAAACTAAAAGGACTGCGCATGTGCAATGACGTTGAAATAGCGTAACGACGTATAACGCACGGAACGAGCTGTTCTTCCTGTTGAATAAAGTTTCATATAAATGAGTGTTCCGTTATTAAAAAAAATTCTCATTTCACTCCATGTCTGTGAAGTGAAGCAGGACAACGTCCCACCAGTGCTTGTTTTAGATTCTCACCCACACACGACTTACTGCGTGATAAATACTATCAGCACGGCAAAATGGTTCATGCTCATCGTCTCCAAATTATGACCAGAGATGGATAAAAATTAAGTCTGTTATTTAAAACAAATACAGAACCAATAGGGGAGAATAGTTATGCTTATGCGTGAACAGTGGCATATTCGTGCAGTGTGCGCATGTCAAAGAATCAATTCCGATTTGAATCTTGTGACATATAAACACGCACATCAACCCGATCACTTTATTTATCATTCATGTAAACACCTTGATCGGATTCATCAATCGTATTGATTTCATTCCGATCGTGTCCATGTAAACGTAGCTAGTGAGTCATATATCAGTCCGTTTTAAGAATGTACCTTGAAAAAACATGCATAAAATACACTTAGATGAGAATCACCCTTCAGTCTGTTGGTTTACTTTGTTGGAAATAGCAATGACGACAAAAGTTATGATTTAATCGAGATAAATGGTGTATGCTTGATTTCACGTTAAGTGTGTGATTAATCACGATTAAAAAAAAAATATCTATTGACAGCCCCTATTTGGTTTATTGATTTTTAGTAGTGGGGTAGGCTTATCTTAGGCCCAAAATCAAAACTTTAAATATTCACATATGTCAGGTCTTCAATGTCTAATGGGGAAGCCTTCTGAGTCATTTAAATGCAAATATGCATAATTTATATCACATAAAAACCTCTAAAACAATGGTCTCTATATTGAAATCCAGGTTTATGCTGCAGTGTCAGCACTGAAAGGTTACTGATGTGTAAACATGGATTTCAACCTCACAGTCACATACTCCATACATGAGCACCACCCCTATTACTCATTAACTCAAATGTTTGTCATAAATTCTCTAATGTAGTGATCCACTGCTCAAAAAGTCGCTGCCTACCCACACAGATTAATTCAAGCATCTCGCTGTATTCCCAAATTAGAGAGAAAAATGACCAACCAATCTCTTCATGTAAACATTGACAAGTGGATTGGTGAGAATGAAAGTTCATTTTCACCACCTGTTTGCAACAAATTAATGTAAGTTGAAATGATATATGATCAACAAACAAAAAAATCTGTTTAAATATATTTACATTTACAAACAATAACCCCTATCTTTACAATGTTCTTCAGGTTCTTTTATCAGTTGAATATTATGTATGTTGGTGGTCCAAACATGAGAAAGGATTATCACATTGAGGAAGGGGAAGAGGTAAGGTGCTTATTAATAAAAGTGTTTACCGAATAAGATACATGACATGACAAGACTAGCTGACTTGATTATCTCTTGATTAACTGATCTGCATTTTGGGAATCGTACTGCACTGAGAATGCTAACAGTTGATAAGAATTAGCCTTGAGATTTACAAAAGGTTAGTGCTTGAGACTCAGAAGAGAAAATGGACAAGGGGGCACAACTAAAGATGATCTGAATATTGATAGTGCTATTTTTGCAGATTTTCTATAATTTCTTTGAAACTTGATTGCTCTCCACTGGTCAATTGTTGCTAGTCATGATTTACAGCACAAACGTGCACTACATTCTGCAGCACTTCTACTACTATTCCAGACTGGAATAGTTTTCCAATTACACTTTTGGAATAAATGCATTTTTTAATAGGGACAGAGTCTATGTGAAGATGCAATTACCTGCTTTTAAGAGCATCTTTGTATCTAATATATTTTAGTGTCATGTAAATATACATTTTATATAGTTAAAATTTATATAAAGTAAAAAAATATATAAAGTAAAGTACACAACAACCTGCTTAATATTAACATTGCCCTGAAAGTGCAATATTAAATCACTATGTGGTATTGTTATGTTGGTGTTGTGAGCGATTATAGGAATTTTATTTAAAGCGATTATAAAAAAAAAAAATTTTTTAACTATTCACCCAGTCCAACTATCTAGCCCCACCCTTCAAAGACATATTAGCCAAACTTATGTAAGCATTTCCTAACACACAAAATTATTTACAAACATTTCTGATTGGCTAGTTTAAAGGGTGGCAAAAAGAGCACCTGACTTGTATATTATTATTATTTATTTATTTATTTATTTTATTTTTATTTTATTTATTTTTTTGACAAATGTCAAGACAATCCTGTCTATTTCTAATGGAAAATGTTACTCATTCGTTCACTAATGTCTCAACCTTCATCTTTCATCTCTGGTCTACTTTTTATTTTAAATATTGCAATTTTAAAACTTTAAATTGCAACTTTTCTTATGTTTCATAGAATAAATATCGAATGGATTTCTCATCTGTAAGTCACTTTGTAAGCATCTGCTAATTGAATAGATTTAAATGTGTAAATTGCACCTAATTCCATAGTATCTTTCAGGAAGTAAAGAAATTTCCTCAATGACATTTTTTACAGCACCTCGGTGCCAGCTTTCAAATCAAACGATAGCAGGAATTTAATAGAACTGTCTCTAGCTGAGTCTCTTTCAAAAAATGACCTTGTTTAGTGAGGTAGTCAGAACTCTGTTCTTTAGTTATTTTATTTTTTAAATTATGATCACCAGAGGTCAGTGCAAACCATCCAGCTTTTCTCTATATTACAGACATGATAATTGTGTACTTTACCCCTTTGTTTCAAATAAAGGCATAAAGGCTAAACGATTTGTTATCTACAGTTCACTATAATTGTCCTCTAACTCATTGTTTAACTTGTCTTTATGTCTCAGCTCTTTTACCAGGTGAGGGGTGACATGGTTTTAAAAGTGATAGAAAACGGCAAGCATAAAGAAGTACATATTCGAGAAGGAGAGGTGAGAATAATCCAGATTTGTCTGTGTGTCTCTGCTATTGTTATTGTCTGACAGGCTGAATTCATTTAAGAAAAGACAATTTAGTCTATAAAGACATTTTATATGTTCAAAAGCCTGCTTATTGCTGCTGTATTCAGATGTTCCTGCTTCCAGCACGGATTCCCCACTCCCCTCAGAGACAGGCAAACACAGTAGGGCTGGTGGTGGAGAGGAGGAGGCTTCCTTCAGAGATAGATGGCCTCAGGTACCATTCGATACTACTCCCAGTCACATCCATTCTATATTACGTCTGCCATTCTCCTGTGACCTTATCTGAACCATGATACAATTGGATGCTAGATCAAGAAAATAAAAGATGTGCGTGATATTTGGTTTCCTTTTACTTTACTCTAGGTACTTTGTGGTTAATAGTACAGATGTCTTGTTTGAACGTTGGTTCTACTGTCAGAACCTTGGAACTCAACTAGTTCCCATCATCAAAGAGTAAGTCATCAGTGTTTCTCTCTCTTTTTATATATATAATAAATAAATTTAAAAAAAGAATAAAAAAAGAAATTACATATTTAACTATATATTAATATATGAAGAGTTCAGATGTAAAAAGCCTCTAAGTGCCATTTGAAATTTTCTTCTAAAATGATCATTTTTATCAAGCTTGTATATTTAAGTTCAGTAATTTCACTTAAATGGCAATGAAGATTACCTAAAAATTGTCATTTAAGTGAAATTACTGAACTTAAATATACAAGCATGATAAAAATGGTCATTTTAGAAGAAAATTTCAAATGGCATTTAGAGGCTTTTGCATCTGAACTCTTTATATATAGACCCTTTTACAGTTGGTAAACATGGTGACGTTTTTTTGTGGGCGGAGCTTAGGTGGAGGCAGAAAGATCCATCTGGCCGCTTCACTAACGCTAGTTAGCAAGGATTGTTAGCTTGTTTTTTAACAATGACTGGAGAAAATCCGATATTATCTTAATGTGTAAGGTCACTCAGTGTCCAGGACCGCGATTGTTATTTCCAAAAGTTATTTTTAACGGACGGAACCAGATTGGCCGACCTGTAGCCGGCTAGCCGGCTAGCCGCCTACACGCTCACACTCAATGCATGGATGATCTGACAGGATTAACGTACGTTACCTCGGTTGAGTGGCCTGACTTCTAGTACACCTTCCTTATAGAGAAACTGATCGTAAAGAGAAACTGAGGCATATAAATGTTTAGATGCCTATATGGTCCTGTACAAGACTTGTGTGTATGATCCGCAGTTCTGCCGAGTCTAAAGAGTGACATTACAGTGCGATTTTAAAGATGTGAATATTTTCTAGAAATAAAAGTTCCAGATAGAGCATATTCATTTTTCATCAATTCTTGCACCAAACAACACAACAAGATGACATTTAATAATAGTAACAATTATTTAAGCTCCTTATCATGTAGCCGAATCTGTGCTGTTTTGCATTGACCACCTCCAGTTTTCACTTTGTTTTGCCTCCAGCTAGCGCCGTGACGTAACTGTGACGTCGGCGCAAAAGGGGTCTATAGCTTATATTTATAAAAGTATTTGTATCTAGTGAAATGTCAAAATTATTTGTTTAAATTACATGAAAAACATCTCGGATTATGACTGTTACCCTGATTCCCTGAGAGCAGGGAATGAGACACTGCGTCCTCCTGAGACACTATTGTGGAGCACCTCAGCGTGATACTTCCTGTTTTAATCTAGCAGAGGGGGCTTGAATCAGAAAGGCACATCTCCAACCACTGCAAATCTAGATATGCTATTGTATATAACTAGGACAAAGTAGCAACAGAATCCTTGTAATATAGAACAGCTTCACAAGTAATATAGGGGCTTGAGGGAACAGAGGCTGACTAACCCACCCCCACCCCCCAACTGCTTTATTCATTTCAATGAAGTGATGAATCAGATAAGAGAAGAGCGCCCAGACGTAAAGCATACAGACGTAGCTTCAGCCATGTCTGCTGCATGGCATCCAGCCCCAGGGGAGCTGGATGCGATAGGGAGAACCAGAGCTGACAGTGAGAGTTCTCGAGAGTGGCAAATAGATCCACTTCGGCCTGTCCAAACTCCTTCCTTCCAAGCTCCAATGACTCTGGGTGGAGTCTCCAAACCCCGGGCCTCAGCCTCTGCCTCGACAGGATGTCTGCTACCACATTGCTGATTCAAGGGATAAACATCGCTCTGGCTGAGAGAAGTTTGCCCTGGAGGACCTGGAAATTTGCACAGGAGGACCTGGTGCGCCAGTCTGCATAGAGGGCACGATTTTAGGCCCACCTGCCGATTTAAATAAGAGACCACTGACGCATTGTCTGTCCGCACAAGAACATGATGGCCTCTGAGGTTCGGAAGGAAGTGTCTGAGAGACAGAACTACCGCCAACATCTCCAGGCAGTTGATGTGCCAAGAGAGATGGTGGTCCTTCCAGATACCCCTGGTGTAGCGGCCTTCCATAACCGCACCCCAGCCTGTGAGGGAAGCATCGCTTCACAATTTTTGGTCACAATTTTTCTCTGACACAGCGCCCCCAACACAGGACAGAGGGACAGGAACCATGGTTTCTTACACATTATCAAGGAATGAAGGCATCTGAACGTTACCATGATTGCGAAAAGGGTTTGGTTTTGAGCCACCACTGTAAGGCTCTCGTGTGTAGTAGGCCAAAAGGAATGGACGCTGCTGCCAGGAGACCCAGCACTCTCTGAAAGTGTTTGACAGTGATGGTTTGGCCCAGCCTGAAACTTGTTACTGTGGTCAAGATGGTATTTATACGAGCAGGAGACAACTGTGCCTGCATCATAACTGAGTCCCAAACTACCCCCAGGAAAATAGTTTTCTGCAGTCAATGAACTCTTCTTGACATTGAGTCTCAGTCCCAAGCACCTTAGATGGTGCAGAACAACATCTCGATGTTGAACTGCCATCACCTCCGACTCTGCTAGAATCAGCCAGTCGTCGATGTAGTTGAGGATGCGAATGCCTTGAAGTCTGAGAGGAGCAAGAGCGGCATCCATACATTTGGTGAAGGTGCAAGGAGACGGTGCTAGGCTGAATGGAAGATCTTTGTATTCATAAGCCTTTCCCCCGAAAGCAAACATTAGAAATTTCCTGTGCTGAGGAAGGATATAAATATGGAAGTAAGCATCCTTTAGATCTATCGTGACAAACCAGTCCTCGGACCTAATTTGACTCACGATAATAGGTGGGTGATTCTTTAACTATGGTACTTTTCTTTTCCCTGGATGAAATAATAAAATCTAAAAAAACATTTCTTCTTTTTTGTTTTTGTCAGACTTACTTCACCCTAAGGGGAACTTCATCATGTAATATATTGCAAATCAATTAATCATTCCCTTTGAGCTAAATTGGCCTTCTGGCCCCCTTAAATACATTTTATGTATATTATTAAATGTTGCATTTGCTACATTAATGGTGGATAATTTTGGGGCAGTTCAACCTAAATTGTGAGCATATCAAGGAAATTATCTTTTTATTTTTTGTTGCGGATGCGAGATCCGAACCTCCGCGAGTCTGTGTGTGACGTAGGCGCGCCGCGCGCATGATGAATGAATGCTGCTGCTGCTGTTGTCTGTCTGTGAGTGAAGCTCCCAGAGAAAGCTGAAAACTCTAGTCTGCCGTCCTATTTGTGTTCTTTATACCTGCAGTAAATAAGATGTAAAACCTCACACTACAATAAGGTAGGAATAAGCGTGTTCTTTATTTCCAGAAATCAGGGGCGGCGCCAGAAAATTTTTAACGCAGGTGCTGAGGGGGTGCTAGATCATTTACAGGGGGAGCTGCGCAATTAATATTATGTTGCACGGTGCACTGATAAGCCTACTTCAAAAGTATCACGATACTCGGAAATTAAAAACCTAACGATACCTAACCCAGATAGCAGACTGACATTGAATCAACGTGGAAATATGACATCGAAACAACGTTGATCTGACATTGTTTTGCTCATCGAATTAACGTTGAACCAACGTCAGACGCGTCATTCTTTCAAAACTAACGGAAAATCAACTTGAAATCAACGCGTTGTTTCAACGTTATGAAAGCAAACCAATTTTCGATTTTCATTTAGCTTTGAAGAATGCCGCGTCCGACATTGGTTCAACGTTAATTCGATGAGCAAAATCAACGTTGTTTCAATGTCATGAGAGACGTCGTTTCCACGTTGATTCAATGTCAGTTTGCTGTCTGGGAAATTTATTAGAATTGATACTTTTATGAATAACCGCATTGCAGATTTGTAAGAGACGTACCGGTGCGTGCAACGTGTAACAGAGGCCAGCTAGTAGTTGCTGTGCGAGTAAACCTCACTCCCCGATCTCAATAGGCGCTCTAGCGACAGACGCTAGAGGCTGCAGTCTTTAGCCTCCTTGTTAGCGCGCCCAACTCTCACGCCGGAGACCCGGGTTCGAGGCCCGCTCGGAGCGGGTCGAGTTGGACCCGGGTGTGAGGGGTTATATTGGTGCCGTGACCCGGATGAGAGTGAGGTTTAGGGGGGTGAGTGTAACAGAGGCCAGCTAGTAGTTGTTGTGCGAGTAAACCTCACTCCCCGATCTCAATAGGCGCTCTAGCGACAGACGCTAGAGGCTGCAGTCTTTAGCCTCCTTGTTAGCGCGCCCAACTCTCACGCCGGAGACCCGGGTTCGAGGCCCGCTCGGAGCGGGTCGAGTTGGACCCGGGTGTGAGGGGTTATAAACGCACGCTTCCAGTCTCTCCATATGGTCTGTGTTTCTCCTCACGCACGCAGCAAAGAAGCGGCAGCTTCATGAGACATGCGCGAGCACAAGTGATACTGTGGCCCCCAGGTCAGTAGCAGAGTGGCAATCCAAGTTGGGACTTTTCCCGGTGAGCCGCGAGTGTTTCGAGGGCGCGAGGGCTGGTCTGATATTTATACATTGCAAGTTCTTAGCAACACTATCCGGCGTCCTGTACACATGCAATCGCTACGACGATAGATTGAAGCGCAAGCCGCAAAAGCCTACAACTTTCCCTCAACATAGATAGCATAAATTATTTGCAAGCTGCTAAAATAAAGTATACAAAACATCATCTAAAATGATCTATAGGCAATACGATTATAATCAGACCATGTGCATGTTTGTCAGTGATTTATATTAGGTTATTACAGCATTTAAAGAGCACAGACCTGCACAAAGTAGATGCATGTGAAACGCCTTGTAACTTTTGCCGTTTCTACATCTGAGGCAAACGCATTAACGGACTCTTTGTCAGACTCCGTACTAAAATCCGATTCTGAAACGTTGTCAACCTCAGGCTGAGGTAAATTTATGTAGGCTACTCATTTTCACAAACTAAATTAGAATTACGAGTTTACTTACTTGGCAGAAGGAAACGCTCCATCTTTCTAAATAATTCTAATACATTGCAATTTACGTGACCTGACGTTGGACGTCACATATGTGTAATGAGTAAAATGTTTGTCTTAAATTATTTTATCATTTATTAATTAGAATATACGAAAACATTGATTTTTATTAGTAAACTGTTTTCTATACAGCCAAAATATAATTGCTTCCAGATATTATTTTTGAGGTTGGGGGTGCTATTGGGGTGCTTTGGTCTTTCTTGGGGGTGCTGAAGCACCTGCTAGCCCCTCCCTAGCGCTGCTTATGCCAGAAATGCCTCGTTATAGCTGAGACATCTGCGTGTTCCAGAGTCTTTCAGCTAGCTATAACGTTGTGTGTGTGTGTGTGTGTGTGCTGTATTTATATCAGTCAAAAAAGCCGAATGAAATCAAACTGCAGTAATTAAACTAACCCTGTAAGTTAAAATATTCTCCTGACAGAGCGCCGAGCGTGTTCCTCTTCGAATCTAGTCATAAAAGCCTTAAAGGATTAGTTCACTTTTGAAAAAAACTTTTTCTGATAATTTACTCACCCCCATGTCATCCAAGATGTCCATGTCTTTCTTTCCTCAGTCGAAAAGAAATTTAGGTTTTTGATGAAAACATTCCAGGATTTTTCTCCATATAATGGACTTCAATGGGAACCGGATGGTTCAAGGTCCAAAAGATAGTGTTAATAACAGTTTCAGATGCAGCTTCAAATGTCTTTAAACGACACCAGACGATGAATAAGGGTCTTATCATGCGAAACGATCGGTTATTTCAAAACTTATTCCAAAAATGTAACTTTTCTAAGGACAAATACTAGCCTTGCTATATTCTCTGAGGCGCGTTTGTAACGTCACATAATACGTAATTACGTTCAAAAGGTCACGGGCGACGTAGCCGGAAGTACAGAATCAAAATCGTCCGACATCATTGTTTTTCCTTTTAATTCCTTTTTTTGTAAACGGTGTTTGAGCTAGTTTACACGTTCAACCTATGCGTTCAACTTGTAAACACTGACTCTGTACTTTCGGCTACGTCGCCCGTGACCTTTTGAACGTAATTACGTAATACGTGACGTTGCAAACGCGCCTCACAGAATAGAGCAAGGCTAGCATTTGTCCTTAGAAAAGTTACATTTTTGGAATAAGTTTTGAAATAACCGATCGTTTCGCATGATAAGACCCTTATTCATCGTCTGATATCGTTTAAAGACATTTGAAGCTGCATCTGAAACAGTTATTAACTGTCTTTTGGACCTTGAACCATCCGGTTCCCATTGAAGTCCATTATATGGAGAAAAATCCTGGAATGTTTTCATCAAAAACCTAAATTTCTTTTCGACTGAGGAAAGAAAGACATGGACATCTTGGATGACATGGGGGTGAGTAAATTATCAGCAAAAGTTTTTTCAAAAGTGAACTAATCCTTTAAAGTTATTTATCTGATCGCAACGTGTTCCATTGCTTTCTCCGTGATAAACGCTTAATGCTTTCCTATTTATTTTATTTGATCACCAGTGCGTGTTCCACCATCTGTGATCCCCGTGATGAATGCTTAATGCTTATCTGTTTATTTGTTTGATCACCAGTGCGTGTTCCACAGTGATCCCCATGATAAACAGTTAATGATTTTCTGTTTATGTCTGTTCAATTATCTATCGTGTAAACACTGTGCGTGTCCGAGTGTTATTGAATAGGAGTTATTTTAAGTTTTGTCCAAGTAAAGCTTGTTTTGAAACTGAACCAAGTTAGACCCTGTTGTTTTGTGTGCCAATTATAACCTGCACAAAGACAGAGACGAGATCATCATTGTTCTCATACAGCACACAGCCGCGTGCTTAAAGTTAATATCACTCTCAACAATCTGAGTGAAGCCCCATGTCGTAAACCCAGCTACGAGTGGTGTATTTTATTTAAACAGTAAGAAATGCGCTGACATTTCCCGTAATATGATCGATTGTTACTGTACATGCATGTTCTGTGAACATTGTTGAAATGCTCCTGCATTGCATGGAACTAACAAACTGTTTACCAACTGTCTGTAATTCACGTTTCGCCCACTAGCGTTCACTTGATCGCTATAGTTGCTATCGTGACACGGAAGCCTTAACCAACACTTCCGGGTGAACTCTGACCCAACTCGCTCTTTGTAAACAAATGCTACGCTAAGCTAGGCTAAGCTAAGCTAGGCAGGTGCTTGCATTGAGGCATGTGCTAAAGCCTTTAGCATCAGTTACTATTATCAATACTAACCCCAGCGGTTAGCTAGTGTGTGTTTGAAAAACGTTAAAGTGATTTAACCATTTAGACAACTATTGGTCTTTTCTTGTTTTCCTTCTTTTAACTTTCTCACACTTTTCTTTAAAGTTATTAATATTTTTCCTGAAAGGAAAATATTGATTTACCATTATTAATTATTTTACCTGCATTTTACTTGAAAAAGGAATACTGGTTTATGATTATTAATTGTCAAATTTCGAATTTGATTTTAAAGAACAAGGAAATATTAAACAAAATTGAAATTCTACACTCTAAAAAATGCTGGGTTGTTTTAACCCAATTTTGGGTCAAATATGGACAAACCCGAAATGTTGGGTTAAAAATGTAATGTAAAAATTTAACCCAACGGCTGGGTTAGTCCATATTTGACCCAAAGTTGGGTTAAAACAACCCAGCATTTTTTAGAGTGTACCTTTCTAGACAGATCATAATGATTTCTGATGATTTCTAGATTTATTTTTGTAATTATTCTAATTACATAATTTTCATAATTTCTACATTTCTCTTTGAGATCTAATCACTTTAGGTGAATAAGTCTTTGAAACTTGAGAACGATTGATTGATGATTATTAATTGTCAAATTTCGAATTTGATTTTAAAGAACAAGGAAATATTAAACAAAATTGAAATTCTACCTTTCTAGACAGATCATAATGATTTCTGATGATTTCTAGATTTATTTTTGTAATTATTCTAATTACATAATTTTCATAATTTCTACATTTCTCTTTGAGATCTAATCACTTTAGGTGAATAAGTCTTTGAAACTTGAGAACTCTGAAAGTTAAAATTTGAAAATTATTATCACTATTACAAAAATATTGTTAGACTCAGACTTGCTCATAATTGTCATTGCGTTTTCTACTTTCATCCTGTTGGTTATAAACTTAACCACTATATTTGATTAATTCATTTGCATGACGCTTCAATAGGGGACATTTCCATCTCAATACGAGTTTCAAATAAACCAGAGACAATCGTCTTTTACAAAGTTTATTCGTGTGTTTAGTTGTTCATCAACTATCAATTCTATACTCGTAGTAGACCTAAACGTAGCAGGATCCAACCTTGCTTCATTTCTCCCTCATCACGTCTTTCCTGTTCTGTCTTGCTTTATTCCATCTTATTCTGCACATTTGTAGGGAGCAAACCTGGAAGAACCATCAATCGACTCTAAAAAGAGACAAAGATAATCTTTCCCAGCAAACAGATTATTAGGTATTTGATTTTTAATCAAACCCTCTTGTGTTCTCCAGACTCTCCCTGCATTTGTAAACGCAATTTAAACTTTGACATCTTATCCAAGTGTGTGTCAATCCTGTCAAACTCAGAAAAGAGGTATCAGCATTATTATTGTATTATTTTTCATTGTAAACATAAACAATAATATTGTTTACCTTTCTGAAACAGATTTTCATTGATAAGAAACATTTATTAGAAATTAATACTTTCCCTAATTTCCCTTTTGTTTTGTTTCTCCCTCATTTGAAATCGTCTCGGTTACGTATGTAACCCTCGTTCCCTGAGTAGGGAACGGAGACGTTACGTCAGAAGTGACGGAGATTGGGGGTTTCGCATAGAAAGCCAATCCTCTTCGAGTATTAAAACACGAGCCAATGGCATGCAATGCCTTGGGGCTGCGGAAATTTGCATAGCGTACTCCGCCCTACTCCGTGAGTATAAAAGGAGGAAGTGAACGCAACCGCAGTATGTCTTCGCTGAGGAGCCAAGACTGAACTCGGCCTCTACCCAGCGATACAGCAGAAGTGGCAGGGAGACGTAACGTCTCCGTTCCCTACTCAGGGAACGAGGGTTACATACGTAACCGAGACGTTCCCTATCGTAGTCACTTCGAGTTACGTCAGAAGTGACGGAGATTGGGGGTCTGTGCCATCACGCCATCTTCAAGCTGTCTTCCAGTGCCCTGCGAAAGACTGAACCCCCGAGCCTTACCTCTTTTTTTTTTTTTTTTTTTTTTTTGGGGGATCCGACTTTGACACAGGATTACCAAGGTACACTGGGAAACATATCCCGAAGGGGACATGCTACCAGCTGCCTACCGAAGGGAGGACTTAAGGATACACATATGGCCACATAGGAACGCATATGGAACACTGGAGTACCAACCGCAGGTGGCTACTGATTTAAACTCCAGGGGTGGCAGATGGCTTGCCAAGGGAAGACACATGCTCAGAGAGGCTTACAGTGGATAATACACATGAGACGGTTACCATGGGGAACCGTGCGCATGGAGGCACCTAGCTAGCATCCAGAGCAACGCAGTGGTGCCCGCATCGTCGGTGCTGGAGGACTCAAGACTTCAATGGAAGAACTGAGGAAATATCGCACTTATCCAGTCCGGGGAGTGGAGTGGCGAGCAAGCGAAGACACCTGAGCGGATCCAGAACTGGCCGAAACGAGTACGTGAGAGGATACCGGCTCAATTCGCAGATTATAGAATCTGGCGAAGGTGTTGGGTGTCGCCCAGCCTGCAGCTCTGCAGATGTCTGTTAGCGAGGCGCCGTGCGCTAAAGCCCAAGAGGAGGCTACACTCCGAGTGGAATGGGCCGACACACCAAGGGGGCACGGAAGGCCTTGCTGCTGGTAAGACAAAGCAATGGCATCCACTATCCAGTGGGACAGCCGTTGCTTTGAGAGAGCCCTTCCCTTCTGGCTCCCCCCATGACAGACAAAGAGCTGGTCTGAGGTCCTGAAACACTGCGTTCTGTCGACATAGGTGCGGAGAGCACGTACCGGACAGAGCAGTGCCAAGGCTGGGTCTGCCTCCTCCAGGGGCAGCGCTTGCAGGTTCACCACCAGGTCCCGGAGGGGAGTGGTAGGAACCTTGGGCATATATCCAGGCCGGGGTCTCAGGAATACGTGAGAGTAAGCCGGCCCGAACTCCAGGCACACTTCGTCAACAGAGAGTGCGTGCAGGTCCCTTACTCTCCTGATGGATACCAATGCAATCAGGAGTGCTGTCACAATAGGACAGGGCAAAACTCTACCGACTGCAAAGGCTCCAGGGGAGGCCTCTGCAGAGCACCCAGGTCTACTGAGAGGTCCCCAGAGGGCAGGAGGGGAGGGAGGCGGATTTAGCCCCCTCACTCCCCTCAGGAACCTGATGACCAGGTCATGCTTCCCATAGACTTACCTTTCACTGCATCATGAGACGCGGCAATGGCCGCGACATAATCCAAAGGGTGGAGGGCGACAGCCTGCGCTCCAACCCCTCTTGCAGGAAGGAAGCATGACTCCGATCGAACATCTCCGGGGGTCTTCTCAGCGAGAAGAACACCAATTGACGAAGAGGTTTCACTTCAACGCATAAAGGTGTCACGTGGACGACGCTCTTGCGGAAGTGATGGTTGCCGCCACCGCAGGTGGCAGCGAACTCAAACCTGCCTCGTCCCGTCCTGGAGCCACACGTGCAGCCTCCAAGATCGGGACGAGGGTGCCACAGAGTGCCCCGTCTCTGAGAGAGTAGGTCCGGTCTCAGAGGAATAGGCCAAGGAGGTGCTGTCGCGAGGAGCAAGAGTTCGGAGAACCACGTCTTGGTGGGCCAGTAGGGGGCTACCAGCAAGACCTGCTCCTCGTCCTCCTTGATCTTGCACAACACCCGTGCAAGGAGGCTCACTGGGGGAACGCACACTTGCGTGGGCCCCGTGGCCAGCTGTGCGCCAGCGCATCCGAGCCGAGAGAGCCGCGGGTCAGAGAATAACTGGGCGCAGTGGGACGAGTCCCGAGAGGCGAACAGGTCTAACTGTGCCTCCCCGAACTGGTCCCAAATCAGCTGGACCGACTGGGGATGGAGTCGCCATTCGCCGGAGATGGGACGGGCCCGGGACAGCTCGCGGCTGCCCGGTTCCGGTCTCCAGGAATGTAACTGCACGAAGGGACCTCAGGTGCTTCTGACTCCATATCAAGAGGTGGCGGGCGAGCTGCGACAACCGGCGCGAGCGTAGACCCCCCCTGGTGGTTGATGTACGCTACTGCCGTAGTGTTGTCTGAGCGGACAAGCACATGCTGGCCCTAGAGCACGCTCGGAAGCGGTGCCGGGCGAGCCGTACTGCCAACAGCTCGAGGCAATTGACGTGCATGAGGCGCTGGGCTCCTGTCCAGGAACCGGCGGCTGCATGCCCATTGCACATGGCACCCCAACCCGTGGTAGACGCATCCGTGGAGACAACGAGATGCCTGGAAACTCGCTGAATAGGGACCCTGTCCGTAAAAAGCTGAGGTTCGACCACGGGAAGAAGGATCGGCGGCACGTCGGAGTCACTGGAACTCGGAGCGAGCCGCGATGCCATGCCCACCTCGGGACTCGATCGCGAAGCCACAGCTGAAGCGGTCTCATATGAAGCAAACCGAGCGGCGTTGCCGCGGCCGCGGATGCCATATGCCCCAGGAGCCTCTGAAATAGTTTCAGTGGAACCGCACTCTTGCCCTCGAACTGTCGAAGACAAGCCAGCAGTGAGTGCGCGCGCTCGTTCGTGAGCTGCGCGGACATGGCGACCGAGTCTATCTCCATGCCGAGAAAAGAGATCCTCTGCACGGGGCAAAGTTTGCTCTTTTCCCGGTTGACCCGAAGGCCCAGACGGGCTAGGTGCCGTAGCACCAGGTCTCTGTGTTCGCAAACCTGAGCTCGAGAGTGTGCTAGTAACAGCCAGTCGTCGAGATAGTTCAGGATGCGAACCCCGTGTTCGCGAAGGGGAACAAGGGCTGCCTCGACGATCTTCGTGAAGACGCGAGGGGACAGAGCTAACCCGAATGGGAGAACGGCGTACTGGTATGCCTGGCCCTCGAAGGCAAACCGAAGAAACGGTCTGTGTCGAGGGAGAATGGAGCCATGGAAGTACGCGTCCTTCAGGTCGATCGCTGCAAACCAATCCTGATACCGAACACATTCGAAAATGCGTTTGGCCGTGAGCATTTTGAACGGTAGTCGATGGAGAGAACGGTTCAAAATGCGCAGGTCCAGGATCGGTCGTAACCCACCGGTCTTTCTTGGGGACAATGAAGTAGGGGCTGTAAAGCCCGGACCTCACCTCGGCTGGAGGGACCGTCTCGATTGCACCCTTCGCCAGCAGGGTCGCAATCTCCGCTCTCAAGACTGGGGCATTGCCACCAACCATCGTGGAGCGAACTCCCCTGAAGCGGGGAAGAGACCGTGCGAACTGAATCGCGTAGCCGAATCCGATCGTTCTGATGACCCAGCGGGAACCCCGGGAAGCGCTAGCCAGGCTTCCAGGAAGTGAGCCAACGGGGTCATGCGAACCACAGACGTCCCCCCGGAGGGGCAGCGAGGCGGGTCGACCGGCATGCGTGCAGGAGTTACCCCGTCCGGATGCACCGTCGAAACCCGCTCCCCGACAGAAGAGACCAGGGAAGGCAGAGCGTTCCACGGGGGTCTGTTCTGCCGGGGGTCTGGCGACAGAGGGGGAAGGGATTGGCGTAGCCCGGGGACGACACACGCACCCTTCCGCGCCCTCCGAGACAGAGAGGAATGAACGGGGCGACGCACTGGACGTCGTGCGCGCTCATTCCAGTCTGTGTGCTCAATGACAGTGTCAGCTTTTCCTCAACCAGCTCAGGGAGCTAGCTAGAACAAAAGATTCTCCACCGGCCCTCCACCGGGGAAGGAGGGGCCCTGCCACCGCCTCCTGAGAAAAACCATGACACTATCACTGAGCGGCCCGCCTCAGGAACATCGCTTCGCCTGGCATCTAGCGGGGCACGCGGCCTGAGGGGGGGCTCTTTTCTTGGGACGCTTACCTGTGGCCTCCTCCGCGACGCGAACCGGCTGAAGGCTGCTGCTGGGGCCGCGTGGGAGGGAAGGGAGCCGCAGGGGGGCGTCCTCGGCGGCGAGCTGGCGGAGGCGTCCGAGCCGACGGCTGGTTGGAGGCAGCAGCTGGCCGTCGGGGCAGAGAAACCGCCTTCGTCTGCTCCTAGGCGGTCGAGAAGTGCTGGGCAAAGTCCTGGACCGCACCGCCGAACATTATGATGCTCCTGGACCACAGCGGTGGGCATCACCTGACCAAGGGAGCGAGCGACCGCCTCCGTGACCCGTTTAAGGACAAGGTAGGCGACAGGCTCGCAGCTCGCTTGGTCCGTCACCTCCTCGTGCACATTCCTGAGCAGCTAGCTTTGTAGGTGCTCATCATATGCAGGGCGGAGGCTGCCTGTCCCGCCGCTCTACAGAATCGCGCCGCCATAGACGACGAGAACCCATAGGCTTTGGAGGGGCATCTGAGAGCAACCGCCGGTTGACCGGGGGAGCCCCAGCGTACCCACAGACAGCCGCATCGCCGAGGGGAGGAAGGGCGGGGAACTAAGCACGCTTTTTTTTTTTTTTTTTTTTTTATTTATTTATTTATTTTTTAGTGCGTGTCAGTTCCGCATGCAACTCGGGGAAAAAAGGAAATTGGGGTTGGCCGTGGCCGTAAGGCGGCAGCGTTACCCAAAAACCAATTATTCAGCCGCGAGAGATCGGGGAGGGGCGGAGTTCCACCCCCACCCGATGCTCACGGACGCCCGAGATAGCACGGCCATCATCGCGGGATCAGACACGGCGGCGCTGACGCTCCCGAGGGAGGCAACGCGGCCGCATCCTCACTTCCCGAGGAGTCAAGCCCGCCTAGTGATGCTGTGATCGACATCGCATCATCATCTGGAGCGCTGCCCGAAGCAGCCGGTGCCACCGAAGAAGCAACCGACTGAATCGAACTAACGCTCGCTGGCTCTCGCACTGAGGCGGGAGGTGTGGCCCGAGGAATCGTCGGGGCTTATCCCACACCATCACCGTAAATCACCAGGTCCCCGGGTCGACGGGCCCCCTATGGGGGAAACCGATCGAGCGGGGGGGACCGGGACTCTCACTCAAGTGAGATCATTGAGTCTCGACCTCAGTGTAGAGATGGTCATGTTCCCACAGAAGGAAAATGAGTCATCCACGAACGCTGCTGCTGCATGCTGAAATGCCCAGGCATACAAAGCAGCGATCGTGACCATCAGATGACGACAGAAATCAATCACACCCAGAAGAGCACGGGCGAACCGTCTTTAAAAAGACGTGCGCGTGCAGCTCTTTCAATGAGAGGAGGAAATTCACTCTTTCAGCGCTGAAGCGACCAGGGAGAAGCGCAAAGTCTGGCAGACCACTGCTCAGATCGCAGGCGATGCAGAATCTCGCTGGGTACCGCCGTCACACCAACACTGAAGAGGACGCTCGTCTCGAAGAGTCTTGAACAGTGCTTTCAGGAGTGAAGAGGTTCTCTTGGCTCCGAAGCGAAAACATACTGCGGTTGCGTTCACTTCCTCCTTTTATACTCACGGAGTAGGGCGGAGTACGCTATGCAAATTTCCGCAGCCCCAAGGCATTGCATGCCATTGGCTCGTGTTTTAATACTCGAAGAGGATTGGCTTTCTATGCGAAACCCCCAATCTCCGTCACTTCTGACGTAACTCGAAGTGACTACGATAGGGAATGGTTGTTAACTTTTCTCTCTTTTTCCCTTACTCACTTGAGCGACGAAGTCCTCACATCACGAGTTGAAACAAGCTTTTCAGTGATAGAAAATATTTACAAAAAATATTTTCTCCCATTGAAAAAAAAGAGCTTTTGCCATTTGAGATTTGTTTTAACCTTTTTCTTTTTCATTCCTTTACCCAGTTGAGTGACGAGATCTTCACATCACTAGCCTCACTGTGTACATTTAGACCAACACTTAGTCATCACGACACTTCACTATTGGTCTACACTTACTGAAACGACACTTAGCCGTGCAACCACATATAGGCTTATACTCCACACAGATCTGTGTCAGTCTCTTCGCCAAGCGTGCCAAGATGTCGTGAATGACAAACCCCACTGCCCAAAGGGAAGACGGGGACGCCTGGCTCAGAGGCATTACAGACTGCCTCACACCAAAGACAATTGAACTGTTATTATTTTTAATAATAATCATAATTCTGAGAAGATTCCTGACACATGATTCAAGCCAAAACCAAAACCACGTGGAACTAACCAAAATAACCTGTTCCCTAAGCCAGTGTTTCCCAACCCTGTTCCTGGCGGCACACCAACACTGCGCGTATTCTTTGTCTCCCTAATCAAACACACCTGATTCAACTCATCGGCTCATTAGTAGTAGTAGTAGTCTTTTTATTGTCACTTAGTCACAAGTACCAGTGAAATTAGCCATCAACCTATCCATCAGACATACATACAATAAAACAAGGGGGTAGACAGGACAGGAAGACAGAGCATTGAGGAAGAAATACAGCATAACATGAGGAGAGGTGAGGAGAATAAAAAAAGGCAACCCTTTTAACCCCCATACTATGCTCCTGTGAGAAGTACAGTTTGGGAACAGTAAAAAAAAACCACCTCAGCAACATTGGCACATAATCAGTACACTCTACCAAATTAACAGACAAGACTTGCAACAGGGTACGGGAGTGGGGGGTGGAGGTGACCCAGCACAGGCAAGCAGCCATCCGGTACTGCAGCCATTCTCGGCGCTGGTCACAGACCCGCCTGTCAGACTGGGGGGTGAAAAGCGGCGAAGGCGAGGGATGGGGTGTGGGGCTGGTGAGTTCATATCTGTATGTATGTGTAAGAGTTTGTGAATGTGTAGGCCTGGAGTGTCGCTATGCCTGGCATCATAATCTAGGTGCCTCAAGTCCGCAGATGTCATAGCGATACACAGCAAGTTGCCGTGGAGAAAACCTTGATCATGTCCCAGACCAAGTCAACAATCACTAGGTGTCCTGGGGATTCGGGAAGGAACGCGAGAGCGGCTCACTGCAGTGCTCTTCGGGGGAGTTGTTGTTCCAACAGCAGCCTTGGCCAAGGCCAGTGCTGGTTGAGGGCGGCCGAAAAACAGATAAGATTGGGATTGTTTGGTCTTGGGGCGAAAAGCCGCATTCAATTTACACGGCTAATTCTCATTGTCTCTGGTCTCCTAAACGATCCAAATCCTTCTGCAAAGCTGAAAGCTTCTCCATGATGTTTTCCATATTCTGGTTCATAGACACAGTCCCAGTGCTGACAGCTCTGCCCACCGCTTCAATCATGATGGGCAGCCTTCTGAGGCTTTGGACAGCTGTCACCGTCTTTTTAATTCCTCGATAAACCAGGGCAATGCCTAATCCAATCAGCAGAAGACCTGTTATCATGGTTCCGAATAGGTAGATATCTTCAACGTCCTCCACGGAAAGAGCCGCCAGACACACGACCCGCCACTTCTCCCACGCGTCCATCGTGTAGCCAGCTGCGAACGTTCTGGCAGGGCAGTCAGGTTCCCCCGAACCCAAGCTTCTCGTCGAGAAGATGGTGTCAAATGGGTTGAGAGACCAGTTGATCAAATCCATAATTTCTTAGTTTGGAGAGCAGTGCTGAGAGAGTCTCTCAAAGTACAAGACAGTAGACTAGACGTGACGAGAGAAGCAAAGCAGGGAAAGGTGCAACGTGAAATGGCGCTGCCCTTTTTTGTATTGTGTTTGTTAAACTTGAGCGGAATGTGTGGAAGCCTTCACAGGACCAACTACTCCCGTGCAGGTCTTTTAAATACCGCCACAATATGTTGGGGGACGTGCACATCAGTTTGTGCGTCGGACACTAGATCACTACCCTTGCCTCTGTTCTTCTCTGACACTATGGACCTGGCCTGTCTTTTCAGTGTGATGGCCTTACAAGATAATTTTATTATTTCTGAAAGTTGTCTTCGCAGCTTTGTACTAGAATTACATTCTAAGAAAGAATCCTCTAATCAATCACTTAAACCTATTACGTTGAGGAGTTTAATTGTTTTGTTGCTGTTGATTTCAGGAAATGTGCAACCCAATCCAGGACCAGACTCTGTTATAAGTTTTAATACCCCTGATGATTTTAAATCTAGGGCCGGTCTTGGTTTTATTCACTTGAATGTACGCAGCATGCTCGCAAAGATGGATATGATTCGTATTTGGGCACTCTCAACTGATGCTGATTTAATTGTTATATCAGAGACTTGGCTAAACAAATCTGTTCTGAATGAGGATATCAGCATTGATGGTTATACTGTATATAGGACTGATCGTCCCAGAAAGGGTGGGGGTGTCGCAGTATATATCAAAAGTAAGTTTAGTGTAAATGTGCTTATATCTAAATCAGTGAGTAAGCAATTTGAATTCTTAGCTCTTGATCTTGAGGTCTCTAGGACACTTCACATTACAGTAGTTGGCTGCTATAGGACACCCTCAGCTGTCAAGGATGCTCTGCCTTCTTTAATGCAGCTTTTATCAGATCTGAATTTCAATGAGATTGTAGTCATTGGAGATCTAAATTGGAACTGGTTACATCCAGTAGCTGATGATTTCAAAGCTTACTGTGACTCGCTTAACCTCTTTCAGCTTGTCGATAGTCCTACTAGACCTAATCTGAAATGTCCAGAAAAATCATCTTTAATTGATCTTATTTTAACCAATGTTCCATATAAATTCTCAGCAGCTTCAGTGTTTGCAAACAACATTAGTGACCACTGTGTTGTTGCTACAGTCAGAAACACCAAAATTCCCAAAACCAAGCCACATATCATCATTAAGCGTGACATGAAACATTTTTCGGAACAAGGGTTTTTCTATGACCTATTTTATTTTGACTGGGATAAAATTTATCTTTTTGCTGATGTTGAAAATGCTTGGAAATTTTTTCATGATGGTTTTAAAGAAATTGTTGACAAGCATGCCCCCCTCAAAAAATATAGAGTAAAAGGCCGTAAAAATGCATGGTTCACTCTTGACTTAGCCAACTCTCTTCACGAGCGCAATAAGGCCTGGGCAAAAGCCAGGAAAACAGGCCTGGACTCAGATTGGCTACTCTTCAGGAGACTGTGCAATTTGTGCACAGTTGCCATTAGAAAAGCTAAAGCAGACCATTATCTAACAGAATCTTCAAACAATCTAAATAACCCCTCAAAATTTTGGAAGACGATTAAATCACTGGCTGGAAATAAATTTGGCACTGAGCTGCCACCATGTATTCTGAAGGACTCACGTAAGATATCTGATAAGGCTGAAATTCTTGGTTGTTTTAATGAGCATTTTATTGCCTCCGGTTCACTGTTTGATTCCCTTAATACTTCACATCAGAATCACCCTAACAGTCTTACTTATGGCCATAATCCAGTTAGTAATTCTTTTAGTTTTAAACCATTTTTAGTCTCAGAAGTGCATAAAGCCCTTACACTTTTAGACATTAAAAAATCACCTGGTCCTGATAACTTAGAGCCTTACTTTCTACAATTAGCATCAGATTTGATTGCACCGCCGTTGACTTACCTTTTTAATCTCTCTCTGGACACAAATGAAATTCCTCTTCTATGGAAATCTGCATTTGTTATTCCTCTGTTGAAAGGGGGAGATCCAACATACTTAAACAACTATAGACCCATCTCGAAATTGTCCGTCCTGGCTAAGATTATGGAAACTCTGGTAAATGAACAATTAAAAGAGTTTCTAGCTTCTAACAATATTTTGTCTAACTTTCAATCAGGTTTTCGTAAAAGACACAGCACAACTACAGCAGCCCTAAAAGTAGTAAATGATTTTATTGACTCTTTAGATAAAAAACAACATTGCGCAGCTCTTTTTATCGATCTATCTAAAGCATTTGATACGGTGGATCACCAAATACTAAAACTTCTCAGTGTCGGGTTGTCAAAACAAACAGTCGGCTGGTTCGAAAATTATCTATCAGGTAGAACACAAAGAGTATAAATAGATGGTCTCACCTCCAACACTCTTAGTGTATCCAAGGGTGTTCCCCAGGGGTCAGTACTGGGACCACTCCTATTTATATTATACATCAACACTCTTGATCGAAATGTCTCCAATGCAAATTTTCATTTCTATGCCGATGATACTGTTATATACTGCTCTGCTGCCACACCAAACCAAGCTCTTTTTCAGCTACAACTTGCTTTTGATACTGTACAATTAACCTTGTTTGATTTAAAACTTGTCTTGAATGACGATAAAACTAAACTTATGTTGTTTTCCAATGCGACATCTAAGCTACATAACCTTCCATCCATTACTACTTCTCGGGGCTTCGAGATTGAGACTGTATCCCAATACAAATACCTTGGTTTTTTAATTGATGATTCTCTCTCTTTTAAACCTCATATCAAGCAGTTGGTGAAAAAACTGAAGCTGAGACTGGGTTTTTATTTTAGAAACAAGTCATGTTTTTCCTTTGAGGCAAAAAGAAGGCTTGTTGCTGCCACTTTCATGTCAGTGCTGGACAACGGTGATGTTATATACATGCACCTTTCAATGCTTGAAATTGTTGGATACTGTCTACCATGGAGCCCTTAGGTTCATCACAAACTTTAGAGCACTTACCCATCATTGCTCTCTGTATGAGCGTGTTGGTTGGTCGTCATTGTCCACCCGTAGGCATAATCACTGGAATATTCTTATTTATAAAGGTATTCTTGGTCTGCTTCCCCCATATCTTTAATCTTATATTGTAAAGAAAGGCACAGGACGATATTGTCTTCGTTCTGAGGACTTATTGTTGTTGTCCGTCCCTCATGTCCGGACTGAAATGGGAAAAGGGTCGTTTATGTATGCGACCCCTAGCGCATGGAATCAACTACAAGATGTCTTACATCTTGTAGTAGATTCCAGTTTCACTGATTGCTTTTAAAAGACTTTTAAATGATATAGAGGCTATACATACTGTTTGTAAATGCTATGAATAATTAGTTGGATGATTCTTGCTTCTATGTTTTATGTTTATGCTATATGTTCCATGTTTTTTTTTTTTTTTTTTTTTTTTTTGTCATGTCTGCAACTTTGTTATTTTTGCTGCTGCCTGTCTTGGCCAGGACACTCTTGGAAAAGAGATTTTTTAATCTCAACGAGTTTTTTTCTGGTTAAATAAAGGTATAATAAAAAAAAAAGGTAAGGGGAGGGAGAGGGAGAGAAAATGCGACCGCCTTCGCTGAGTGCCAAAGAAAAGTCATAACCCATAACCCATTAACCCATCTGATTATGAGCTGATGAGTTGAATCAGGTGTGTTTTTGATAAGGGAGACATAGAATATGCGCAGTGTTGGTGTGCCGCCAGGAACAGGGTTGGGAAACACTGCCCTAAGCAATGCCTTCACAGCCCAGCTAAAGCTAAGCCACCAGCACGTCACCTACCTTCAGGAGGAGCTGACACGTGCCCAAAGCCGCATAGACAAGCTGGAAGTGAAAGTCCAGGACGACTTCAAGACCACTGAGTTCCTGAGACAGCTGATGCACACTCAACACTGCAAAGACCAGCTCAAAGTGTCCGAAGCGAAGCAAGAAACAAAGACACAAGTCGACAAGCTCCAAGAAGCCCTTGCAGTCACTGAACGTGACAAACAAGAGTTAAAGACTGTTCAGAAACGCCTGGTAAGCCAACTCCAGTTTGCTGAACATCAGCTAGAGAAAGCCAAAGCTGACATTGAAAGTAAGGACTCTAAAGTCACTGTTCTGGAAGACCACCTGCAAAGGTGCAGCATTGAAATGGACCATCTGATCCAACAGCAAGACGACGCCAACGACGAGCTCTACATGGTCAGAAATGAACTCCAGCATGTTTTCACACAGAAACCAGAGCCAAGAAGGGACAGACCTCCCTCAGCATCATCACTGCTGACCAGAACAGTCATTCCTCCATCAAAGAACTGTCATCCTACGGAAGAAGTGAATGTCCACACCCCAAATCGTCACCGGCCTTCAACACAGAACTCTTCCCTGCCAACGAACAAAGAGAGATCATCCAGCCAGACTCCAAAGCTGCACATGGAATGACCTTCAAAGATCTCAACTAGCTGGCTAAGAACATCACCCAGTTCGACCCGAACTCCACGGAGGGCCACAGCATCCAGGCCTACCTCCAAGATATCGACTTCCTCCTAGAGGTGAGACCCCATGTGACTGACAGAGACATTTTATACCTCCTCAGAGCCACATCCAGTCCAAAGGTATGAAGCTTCTTAGACAGACAACCTGCTCATGTCAAGTCAAACTACCAGCTGCTACGTGAGATCCTGCTTAAAGAATTTACAAGTCCAGAGTCAGAACACGGTGTGTTAATCGCCTTGGAAACCAAACAAGGTCGTCAAGAGCCTCCCCAAGCCTATTATCACCATTTCCGAAAAGCCTACTTCGGGTGCACATAGCAAACCTGAATTTGAAGAGGATGTGAACTTCAAAACCCTCTTCCTGAGAAACCTGCACCCTGGACTGAGTCATCATCTCGGCATTATGGCCTGCCCAGTCACAATGACCATTCAACAGCTACGTGACTTGACACACAAGGCCTACATCAAACAAAAGATGACTTCAAAGAAAGGTTTGAGAACATCCACAGTGTCAAACTCCATCAGCCAAGACACAAGCCTTGCACTGGATGACACCCAGTGGCATGACAACTCCACAGTCCTTCATAAGGAGCACAGAGAACGCTACTCCCATGCCGATGACAGCTAGACAGCAAGTCATGGGACCCACCAGAAGGAAACAACTGTTATCAACGAGTGCATCCAAAAGCATTCTATGTGGGTAAGCGACAACGAAACCCACCTCTGCACAACTCAGCCAAACACCACAGTGAGTGTGCTCAAGAACAAGACAGTCTCCCCTCAGAAGACATGGAGCAACTACTGAGGCAACTGCAAGTGTTAATCAAAGACAAGCTGAACACAGAAGACCAGTGATCACCTTGTACACCTTCCTGAGACGACCACCTGTTCTACAACAACAAAGTGGCCTCTCACAGTCAACCACTGACAAACACCCAGAGGTACCAGAAAACACCATCCTGGTTAACCATCACACCACAAACTCCAAACTCAAGAACCATGTGTGTGCTACAGCAACAACAGTAAGCACGGAAGTCAGAAAGTCTGTCACAACCAGAAGGCATCACAAGAGGAAGGCAACCAAGGAGACCACGTTTTGCACTACAGCTTCACGCATCCGTGCCAAACAACCTCCCAATGTCTGCAAGAGAACTTCCTGCCTTACTGGACTGACCCCCGGCAGATCACAGAAGATCCCTTTCCAAGGCAAAAATTTGACAAGCTCATCAAAGCTAAGGCATCAAGCAAAGGGGGGGGGGGGAGCAAAACAGACTGAGACAGATCTGACATACATACAGCAAACAAAACAAAGCAGTTCAGTGACTCCTCTATGGGTACTGTTGTGCAGTGACAGGTGTAACAATGTAATGAGAGGTGTTATACTTGTTGGGTGAAATGCTATATGTTTCCTATGGAAAGGGTAGCTAAGTCAGTGTTGCACTTTCAGTGTCTACCTGTGGGAAGAACATGTTTGTTGAATGTTTTTCATGGTAGATGTGTTTAACTTGTGTATGTTAGTACAGTGTAGTCTATGCTGACTTTTGGAGGTTAAAGGTCCCCTGACATGATTCATTTTCTGAAGTTTTTAAACATTAATATGAGTTCCATTTGCGGCCCGCGGGATGATATTTTGTGGCCCCCTACTTGATATTAAAGTTTAATGTTAGTGCGGCCCGCCGTTGCGTTTGCCGTGTTTTTTTATTATTATTTTTATCCCTTATGGGCTACCATATATAGTCTCATGACAGCTTACGGTGAGTTTGTTGTCAGTTATCATAGACAACCACGAAAAATGAGTGCATCGCTTCAATTATAAGCACGCTGGGCGCTTGATGCGCGCCTACATCTGAAACGTACTTGAGCGTGCAAAATATGTGAGCGCGGTATGTGAACAGGCCCAAGGCGAGCTACCACCACCAAATCAGGCCACAGCTACTGATAGCTCGCGAGCGACGTGTTGGATACCCCTGCTCTAAAACAATGTGAGAATAATCATTTTAAGCTTGTAATATGTGTTGTGTCTGAACGCGTTCAATGAACGATAGTTAAAGGACAACTCCGGCGCAAAATGAACCTTTGGTCTAATTACACATTGCTACCTAGTCAACAGTTATCTGAGATTTGTTTTCATGATTGACGAATGTAAATAGTTTTATCTCTAAAAACAGTTTAGCCTATAACGCTAGTATAACGCTAGTCTATAGGGCATAGAGTAATGACAAATAAAAATCGCTTGTTATTACCACTAAAAAGGCTCAAAATAGCCCCACGACAGCATAACAAGGGTCCCTACATTCAAACCGAAGCATTGAGAACTTTGTCAGTGTCCAAACAGTTTAATAAGAAGATATTTTATACACACAGTCAACTTTGCGAATACAGGAAGAAGCCATCTTTGAAAAATAGTCTCTACCAGTCGATCTACGAGCGCCGATCCAAGTGCGCTGAACTGTGCAAAATCTCATATGGTCCGTTGTTTCCAGAAGAAACACAAACACAAACCGTTTACTTCTCTTCAATATGTACACGTAGCCTACTGTTCGTGCTCACCTTATCATCTTATTCACATCTCACCAGCGCACTTGGATCGGCGTTCGTAGATCGACTGGTTGAGACTATTTTTCCAAGATGGCTTCTTCCTGTATTCGCGAAGTTGACTGTGTATAAAATATCTTCTTATTAAACTGTTTGGACACTGACAAAGTTCTCAATGCTTCGGTTTGAATGTAGGGACCCTTGTTATGCTGTCGCGTTAGTGTGGGGCTATTTTGAGCCTTTTTAGTGATAATAACGAGCGATTTTTATTTGTCATTACTCTATGCCCTATTTACTAGCATTATACTAGCGGTATAGGCTAAACTGTTTTTAGAGATAAAACTATTTACATTCGGAAATCATGAAATCAAATCTCAGATAATGGTTGTCTAGGTAACAATGTGTAATTAGACTAAAGGTTCATTTTGCGCCGGAGTTGTCCTTTAATGAACTCGTTCATATTTTGCGCGAACGTGAACTGAACGTAGCCTACTGTATTACTGCCTGATGAACGTTACAGTGAACCCGTTCATTATAGTGTCTGTGAACGGAGGAGCGAGGAGGCGTCGTAAGATCAAAAGGGTTTTATGAGGTCGGTGAGGATGGGAAAATCTCACATGTCTGTGCAAACTCTGCCCGTCGATAAAATGATTGTTATCTGTGGTTGTATATGGGCTGTGGCAATAATAATAGCCTAATAATAAAAAAGAAGCTCGCAGCAACATATGGAAAAAAAGAACTAATTTTTGAAATATGAACTGAACTAGTTCTTTTTCTTTTTATTTATTAAAACAGGAAAAGATTAAGAGCAATCGGGCCTGACTCAGTATAAAACTGTTTTTCAGCAGGTTCCTGTTCTGCAGAACATGAATACCTCAAACACAACACAACAGAACTCCAAGATCATCCAATAACAAACACACAACAAGCACACAAACTACGATAGAAAAACAAGCATCAGCAGGAGGCCATAAAACCATCTCAGTGGTCACAGATATACCTGTCCATCAGATGGCGAGCAAAAGTTTGTTTAAATAGTCTTATAGTTGTTATAGATCTGATGTGCTGTGGAGTCTCATTCCAGGCTCTAGTGAGCAAATTAAAAAAAGATCTCTGACCATAGCAGTTCCTAAAAGCCGGTATAGGGAGAAGTCCATTTGCAACAGATCTCGTAGTGCGTTCGGGCCTTGAACCGAGTTTTGGAGCCAGCGCAGTCAATCCTGCTGAAAAATGCAGCTAAAACCAGCCAAGGCTGGTTGGCTGGTTTTGGCTGGTCTCCCAGCCTGGTTATAGTTGGTTTATCAGGCTGGTTTTAAACACTTTTTCAGCTGGTCAGGCTGGTCTTAGTCTTAGGGAGACCAGCTTGACCAGCTAAGCCAGGCTGGGTGACCAACTAAAACCAGCTACTTCCAGCTTAAACCAGCTAAGACCAGCCAACCAGCCTAGGCTGGTTTTAGCTGGATTTTTCAGCAGGGCATGTCCATTTAAAATCTGATAAAAAAAAGGTTCAAACCATGGCTTATTCTATAGTTCTGAAATGTCAAGGCATTACTCAAAGATAATGCAACACAGTGGTGAGTCCAGCCTGGAAGCCTGTTGTGGATCTTATAGGCTCTATTGTAGAGTCTCGCTACAGGATCAAGGGTCTCATTTGTTGTGAGAGACCAAACAGGTAAACAATACGACAGAGTGGACAATATAATGGCATGAAGATATGTTTTAGAAACAGAATGCAGTAAATATGGTCTAATTTTACTATAAACAAATAATTTTTGGTTTAGCTTTCTGGTTAAAATTTGGACATGGTCACGATAAGTAAGATGTGAGTCAAGAGAGACTCCCAGATACTTATACGTGGATACAATTGAAAGTTTTTGATTAGAAAAGGTGATAAAATTGGATATAGACAGTTGTTTTCTTGATGAATAAAAATACATACATTCTGTTTTCTTAGTATTCAGTGTTAAATTGTTATCCTGGAGCCAGCCATGTAAATGCTGTAGGTCTGAGTTAAGTTTGTAATTAATTGTATCAATATCTGAGCCAGACAAAAAAATGATAGTGTCATCAGCATATAACAAAGTACTAGAAAAATCAAACACATTAGGAAGATCATTAATGTACATAAGGAAAAGTTAAGGACCTAAGATGCTGCCCTGTGGAACTCCCATAGAACACACTCGTGACTGTGATGTTACTGAGCCGATTCTCAAAGTCTGAGATCTGTCACTTAAATATGATTTAAACATATCTATTGCAGAAGAGGACAAATGAAAAGAAAGAAGTTTATTTAACAAAATTTGATGGTTAACTGTATCGAAAGCTTTTCGAAAGTCTATGTATATGACTCCAGTAACATGACCTTTATTTAAAGACGCCCGTATCTGCTCAGTAAAAAGCAGCAAAGTTCATTTTAAAATTTGTGAACTGAACTTTGAACTAGTTCATGTAATGAACTTGGTCCAACAGGTTGATAAGAAGGTTTGCTTTGATATGTGCAAAGTCAGTAATTTGCCTGAGACACTATACATGTGTAGAAAGAATTATTTGTATTTCAAAAGCAGTATTTTTCTAAGTACAATAAAAGGAAATGTGCCTTTCGTAAAAAAAAAAATCAATATAATAGTGTTGTATAAAGAAAATAAAAAGCAAATATGACTATCATCACAAAGATGTTGTGTATAAGAAAAAGACAGAAAGTTTGTAATATTAACTCCAACTGTCAGAAGGACAGCTCATGAAGAACCAATCATGTACAGAAAGGAATGTTCAAATTCAGAGGAACAGTTCAGAAGAAATGTTAATAATAAAGATTGAGAAGATTGGATCAGTTGTGCTCCATTTTTGGAATAGTTAAATACAAATTTTTTTATGAATACTTGATACGGCCCGGCCTGACCCAGACTCTATCTCCAGCGGCCCCCCGTTAATTTGAGTTTGAGACCCCTGCCCTAGACTGTATTTGGTCCCCTCGTGTCTAGAATTTTCAATCGGTGTAAGCTTTGGCTATTTTTCTCTTCTCTGCATCCGTCTGCATCTCAGACTCGCTGATCTAGAATCTCCCCCTATATAACGCCATATGGGGGAAAGGTTACTCCCCTTTCTCTGCTTTGCCCGCCCAGAGACCGACCATGAGAAAACGAACTAGGAACAGGAAGTACGAACACGCGCAGGCGCGGGTATTTTTTTCCTAGAGCTTTGAGTTTTTCCTCGAGAAATATCATGGCTTGCAAACGAGCGAAGCATGGCAGTTGCTCAGGGTTCGGATGTACAAATGAACACAAAAGTATTTTTTAGTTCCTTCATCCGTGCCTCTGAAGAAACAATGGGTTAATTTTATTTTCTCTGGAAATGCGCCGACTCAACTCCCAAAGTTTTGTATGGCTAGGAGACAGGTAAGTTAATGTTTCTCTCAAAATCGTTCGATACTGTTTATGCATCAGTAAGTCAAGCCAGATTCTTATCAACTTCACATCGTTTCTTTGAGTAGGATGAAAATAAACTGTGTGACGGGTGCGTTGCTCACCTCACATTAATTCTATCATGATTTATATTGTTTATTCTGAAGTATAATTTATAATTTATTATGGTCTGTTACTTGATTTAAAATCCCTTAGTATTATTAATAAACACAGGACAAGGTTGAGTTAAACAGTTTATTAAAGTTTGAACGTATGGAAGGGTGCACACTACTTACATTCTCTCTTTACTGTTTGATTTTACCTGAGTCTTGGATTCGTCTGGTCCATGGAGTGAGCGGCCGCATTCCATGTGAACGCCAACAAAGAAAGAGGCGGGGCTTCAGCCTCCACTTTTGAGCTGTTCCAGAGGAAATTGGACTGTACCATCTTGATCCGATAAGGAGGGGGATTCCTTTTTATTATTTCATCCAGTTTAATTTCTATTTTGTTTGTTTGAAGTAGTTTTGTATTGTGCTTCAAGCAGTTGATTAAATTATGTTTGTTATGATAGTGTATATTTTTTTAGTTAAATATTTGTTGTTAATTGGGGAAAGATTTATTTTTGATACTTACCTTTTCTTTTTCCTTGGTAGAGGTTAAGGGGTATATTTAGGAGAGGGAATGTGTGAATGGTAGTCAGATTTTTGCCCAGCCATTTAACATCATGGTTTGCTGACCTTAGTTGTTTTTATTTTGTTTACCAGGGGAGATTTATTTATTTTGAGGCCAGTTTAATTTTTGTTTGTTTCAGTTGACTTCCATCTTGGGTCTATGATTTTTATGGACTTTATTTTGGAAATTACTTTCATTGGATCTGCCCCTGTGTGTAATTATTATTTAGAAGAAATAAATCTTCTTTCTTGTTTACAACCTGTCCTGCCTGTTCTTGGCCACGCCCTTACAAATGGTGGCAGCGGTGGGATTGGCCAGTAAAGGACAGTGCAAGTAGTGGCAATATGGCTCCAAAGAAAGTGGCACAGTTCAAACAAAGAGATGAAGCAGTTCCATTGGAGGATTTGGAGGAGCCAGAGGGAGCTGGAGGAGTTCCTCAGATGGATGATGAATCGAGACAGCTGACTCTGCAGGACCTGGCAGTGATGTTTCGTAAAAATATGGAGTTTCAACAACGACAGGAGACTCAAATGGAGCAGGAAGCAGCTCGGCAGGAACAACGCTGGAAAATGTTGCAGCATCAGTTTAACCTTCTCAGGGAGGAAGTGGATGCTCGCACTAACCCTGATCTTCCGTCTGAGATGCGGGGGAATGTGTCAAATGCTTCAGTGGCCCATGCTCGAAATCCTGTGCCTGGTATGATTGAACCAAAGTTGCAGAAATTAAATGATGCAGATGACATTGAACATTTTCTCACCACTTTTGAACGAATTGCTTTGGCCTGTAAGTGGCGAAGAAGTGAGTGGGCCCTGCAATTAGTTCCCTTATTGACTGGTAAGGCTAGAAGTGCCTATGTCCATATGGACATTGAGGAGACGTTAGACTATGACCAAGTCAAATCTGCCATATTAAGCAAGTATGCCATTAATCCTGAAACTTACCGTCAAAGATTCCGCTCACTAGAGATTGAGCCTGATGAAACGCCAAAAGAACTTTATGTACGACTTAAAGAACTCTATGAAAAATGGGTGCAACCCAAAGGGAAGACTGTAGAGGCTGTAGCGGAGGTGATTATTTTAGAGCAGTATTTGAGAATGCTTTCACCAGAATTGCAGGTATGGGTAAGAGAGCACAACCCTAGTTCAGCTGTTGAAGCTGCTTCCTTGACTGATGTTTTTGTAGCTGCTCGCTCTCGTTCCCAAGTTTGGGGTGCAGCTCAAAGGGGAAATAGGGACAATAAGAGTTTGCCAACATTTGGTCGAGGCGAAGGTAAATTTAATTCCGGCAGTAAGAAGTCTAAAGGTTCTGATGGTCAGTTCTCTAGGCCTCCACCTCAGTCCAGTCAGGTGCCCATTTGTTATTATTGTGGACAGGAAGGGCATAAAAAGCCGATGTGTCCCAAGTTATTGGTGAAGAGTTCCCAAATATGTTCTGTGCCAACAGAAAAGTTGACTTTACCTCAAACCCTGACTGTTCCTGTAGAAGTGAATGGAAAAAAGGTGAAGGCATTGATAGACACTGGTAGTATGCAGACATTAGTGGAAAGTCAGTTGGTTCCAAAGCAGGCCAATGCGAATAATGGTAAGGTTGTCATTAGATGTGTACATGGTGAGGAACAGATTTACCCTACAGTGGAAGTGCAGGTAGTGGTACAAGAGCAACCCTATTTGTTGAAAGTAGCGGTAGTAGAGAAATTGCCATATCCTGTGATTTTAGGACAAGATTTTCCTCTGCTGTTTAACCTCTTGCCTTTTAACTCTGCTTGTAGTATGGTGATGACCCGAGCTCAGGCCATGCAGTCTATGGATGAGTCTGAGACCTTGAAAAGTTTTCCATTCTTTGATGCTGAACTGGAAGCTGGACCAGTTAAAGTAAGGAAGTCTAGACAGCAGAGGAGGCAAGAGAAGTATAGATATAGAGACGCAGAGGGTCAGGAACAGGGTGGTAAGCTGGATGAATTGATTGGGTATAAGATTCCCAGTAATATGGCGGAATTGCAACAAACTGATCCTGTTTTGTCTCCACTGTATCAACGAGCTATTTTGACAAGTCAGAAAGAAGGTGGGAACGCTGTAGAGGATAGAGTAGTAGAGAGGTTCGTTCTGCAAGAGAAGGTGCTGTATAGACAACAGGGCGATGGCTTCCAGATGGTGGTACCCAAGGCAGTTCAGAATATAGTCCTGTCTTTGGGTCACTCCATTCCCTGGGCAGGTCATCTTGGCAGGCAGAAAACGCTGGCTCGAATTAAGAGACATTTTTATTGGCCTGGCCTAAGAGCTGATGTTGTAAAATTCTGTAAAACCTGTCCAGAGTGTCAGTTGACCTCAAATAGACTCCCCTCTAAAGCGCCCCTTCAGCCTCTTCCAGTTATGGGAGTCCCATTTGAACGGCTTGCAATGGACATAGTTGGTCCAGTAGAAAAAAGTAAAGCAGGGCACAGGTTTATGCTAGTGGTGAGTGATTATGCTACTAAGTATCCAGAGGTTTTTCCTTTAAGGACTATTGGAGCTAAGCAAGTAGCTACCTGTTTGATTGAGTTGTTTTCTCGGGTAGGATTTCCTAGAGAGATACTGACTGATTGTGGGACCAATTTCACCTCAAATCTCTTAAAGCAAGTCTACCAGTTATTGAGCATAAAAGGTTTGAAAACTACACCGTTCCATCCTCAAACTGACGGGTTAGTAGAGAGATTTAACCAAACCCTCAAAAATATGCTCCGTAAATTCATCAATGAGACTGGTTCCGATTGGAATCAATGGATGCCCTATTTGCTCTTTGCATATCGTGAAGTACCCCAGGCCTCAACAGGTTTTTCACCCTTTGAGTTGTTATACGGCCATAATGTGAGAGGACCACTATCACTGTTGAAAGAGAACTGGGCCGGTGTGAAGGAAGAGGGGGAAGAACAAGATGTTGCATCCTTTGTGGTAGCAATGCATGAAAAATTGCAAAGAATGACAAATTTGGCTCAAGAGCACATGGCGAAGGCTCAGCAGAAACAAAAATCCTGGTATGATAAGTCTGCAAGAACTCGTTCATTTGTTCCAGGTCAGCAAGTGCTGGTGATGTTGCCCACGGTGTCCAGTAAGTTGTTAGCCAAGTGGCAAGGGCCTTTTGAAATTCTTCAGAAACTGGGACCTACAACTTATGAGATATCAACCCCAGGACAAGCCCGTTCCAAGAGAATTCTGCATGTAAACCTGTTGAAAGAATGGTCCCCGCGGAAGGAATGTCTGCTGATTCGATCTGTGGAAGATGAGGAAGAGGTGGAAGAGCAGTATTTTCCTGGTCTGAATTCTGCAGGGCTCAAGGTGGATCATCTTCCTGAGTTCCAGCAACAGCAACTTCAGTCTCTGTGTAATCCTGAATTGTTCCAGGCGAAGCCGGGTCAAACAAAGCTGGTAGAGCATGACATCGTTTTGAAAGAAGATGCAGTTCCAAAGAGAAATATTTGAGCACTGTGGATCTATGTAAAGGTTACTGGCAAGTGCCTTTAAGTTCCAGATCCAAGGAATTGACTGCTTTCCGGACTCCTTGGGGCCTACATCATTTTAAGACTATGCCTTTTGGCCTGCATGGGGCTCCTCCCACTTTCCAAAGACTGATGGACCAGGTTTTGCATGGCTTGTCTGATTTCACGTCAGCCTATCTTGATGATATCGTGATTTTCAGTGAAACGTGGGAGGAGCATCTGAAGCACTTGCAGATGGTTTTAAGATGCATCCAAGAAGCAGGACTGACCATCAATCCTGATAAATGTGCCCTGGCAAAGAAAGAGATTGAATACCTTGGGTATGTCCTGGGGAATGGGGTCATCCGGCCACAAGTGGGGAAGGTGCAAGCTATTAAGTCCTTTACCCTACCTAAGACCAAGAAACAGGTGAGGTCTTTCCTCGGATTAGTTGGGTGGTATCGCCGATTTGTGCCCAATTTTTCTTCTAGAGCTGCTGCCCTAACAGACCTGATAAAGAAGAATGGCCCAAACCAGATTCAGTGGTCTGAGCAGGCCCAGAGAGCATTCCAGGATATTCAAGGAGCTTTACAGGAAAGTCCAGTGTTGCACAGTCCTAGGTTTGATCAACCTTTTGTTTTACAGACGGATGCATCAGGAGTTGGACTAGGAGCAGTGCTACTTCAAGGAGAAGTGGGAAACTATCATCCTGTGGCTTATATTAGCCGAAAACTGTTTCCTAGGGAAATGCGTTACTCCACTATTGAGAAGGAATGCTTGGCAGTGAAATGGGCCTTGGACTCTTTAAGATATTATCTCTTGGGCAGGCACTTCACTTTAGAGACTGACCACCGAGCACTCCAATGGTTGAACAACATGAAGGACACTAATGCCAGGATTACCCGTTGGTACTTGTCTCTGCAGCCCTTTCGATTTACCATTCTCCACCGGCCAGGAAGGGAGAACCTGACTGCTGACTTTCTTTCCCGCCATGTGGGCGAGGAACCGGAGGTGGGGGAGAGTGTGACGGGTGCGTTGCTCACCTCACATTAATTCTATCATGATTTATATTGTTTATTCTGAAGTATAATTTATAATTTATTATGGTTTGTTACTTGATTTAAAATCCCTTAGTATTATTAATAAACACAGGACAAGGTTGAGTTAAACAGTTTATTAAAGTTTGAACGTATGGAAGGGTGCACACTACTTACATTCTCTCTTTACTGTTTGATTTTACCTGAGTCTTGGATTCCTCTGGTCCATGGAGTGAGCGGCCGCATTCCATGTGAACGCCAACAAAGGAAGAGGCGGGGCTTCAGCCTCCACTTTTGAGCTGTTCCAGAGGAAATTGGACTGTACCATCTTGATCCGATAAGGAGGGGGATTCCTTTTTATTATTTCATCCAGTTTAATTTCTATTTTGTTTGTTTGAAGTAGTTTTGTATTGTGCTTCAAGCAGTTGATTAAATTATGTTTGTTATGATAGTGTATATTTTTTTAGTTAAATATTTGTTGTTAATTGGGGAAAGATTTATTTTTGATACTTACCTTTTCTTTTTCCTTGGTAGAGGTTAAGGGGTATATTTAGGAGAGGGAATGTGTGAATGGTAGTCAGATTTTTGCCCAGCCATTTAACATCATGGTTTGCTGACCTTAGTTGTTTTTATTTTGTTTACCAGGGGAGATTTATTTATTTTGAGGCCAGTTTAATTTTTGTTTGTTTCAGTTGACTTCCATCTTGGGTCTATGATTTTTATGGACTTTATTTTGGAAATTACTTTCATTGGATCTGCCCCTGTGTGTAATTATTATTTAGTAGAAATAAATCTTCTTTCTTGTTTACAACCTGTCCTGCCTGTTCTTGGCCACGCCCTTACAAACTGTTACAGTTTTTACAGAAAGTGTTTAGGATTGATATTCTAAATGGTAAGCACGCGCTGCTTTGTTTACGTTATGTGTATCTGCAGCTGGCAGCATCGGTTTTCCTTTTTGAATGACGAATATAGACTAATATATCTGCAGAAATAGACAGTTGGCTTATTAAACGCAGGTGAAGAACGCACATCCTAGTTGTCAGTCGGCTGTAGTTCACTCTGTGAGTTCACGAGAGTGGACGAGTTCTGGGATTTAGAGAGAAAATTAACTGTGTTACACTGCACAACGAAGCTCTTCCTGTATGTAACTTACTTCATCGGGTCTGCATTGGTGAAAGCAGAGAGTGCAAAAACTGCATTACAATGATAAGATCTTCATTCTCGCAATCGACAGACTGTCATCTGCTGCTCAATATATTGCTCACAGCAATATTTTATGTGATGAGAATCTAAATACTTCAAAAACTTCTCACGAATCAGTAATCTCGATATCTGTAATAGTAAAAACGTCTCGGTTACGGATGTAACCCTCGTTCCCTGAGTGGGGAACGGAGACGTTACGTCGGAATGACGGAGAATGGGGGTTTCGCATAGAAAGCCAATTCTCTTCGAGTATTTAAAAATGAGCCAATGGCATGAAATGCCTTGGGGCTGCGGAAATTTGCATAGCGTAACTCCGCCCCACCCTGTGGGTATAAAAGGAGGAAGTGAACGCAACCGCAGTATGTCTTCGCTGAGGAGCCGAGACTGAACTCAGGCGTCTACCCAACGGTACAGCAGAAGTGGTAAGGAGACGTAATGTCTCCGTTCCCTACTCAGGGAACGAGGGTTACATCCATAACCGAGACGTTCCCTTTCGTAGTCACTCCGAGTTATGTCGGAATGACGGAGAATGGGGGTCTGTGCCATCACGCCATCTTACAGCTGTCTTCCAGTGCCCTGCGACAGTCTGGACTCCTGAACTCACCTTATAACCAGGAGTTCCTACATTAACACAGGAATACCAAGGTACACTGGGAAGCATATCCCGAGAGGGGCGTGCAACCAAATGCCTACCGTAGGGAGGACTTAAGAATACACATATGGCCGTGTTAGGGACTACATATGGAGATCACTGGAGCACCAACCTACGGGTGGCTAAAACTTAGCTCCAGGTGTGGCAGATGGCTTGCCAAGAGAAGACACATGCTCAAAGAGTCTTACAGTGGATAATACACATGTCAAGTCAAGTCAAGTCAAGTCACATTTATTTATATAGCGCTTTTCACAATACAGATTGTATCAAAGCAGCTTCACAGTGATAACATGAAAGTAGCACAACACAGATCAACAACATTGCTAAACACTAAATAACCCCAACTGAGCAAGCTCAAAGCAAGCCAAAAGCAAGGCGACAGTGGCAAGGAACCAAACTCCATCAGATTGGATGGAGAAAAAACCTTGGGAGAACCCAGGCTCAGTCGGGGGCCAGTTCTCCTCTGGCTTACATTCATATTGTTTAAATATAAATATTAAATATAAATATTGTTTATGAATCAAACGGCGCCATAACATATCGCAGGCGTTGAGTCGTCTCATCACAGGCGTTGAGTCGTCTCATCACAGGCGTTGGGGCATCCGAAATCCCCGTGAGAGGCTGGACACAAAACTGGACCTGACGAACGCCATTTTTCTCGGGACAAGCGTCCCGAGATAACAGCAGAAAGGCAGATGGGAAATAATTAGCATAGCTGATGTTCATAATGATTTCCGTTATAACTCACAAACTCTCCGTAACCCGAACTCTCCGCAACCCAACCATACGCGCCGACCCGTTTGTCTAAAAGGCTGTCGAGCCCCACTGGTGCGTTAAGCAGTTTCAGTGGCAAACGGTTCCGTATGGCATAACAGAGGACTAGAAGGTAAGCATTATGTGAATGCTTGACTAAAGAGATGCGTCTTTAATCTAGTTTTAAACTGTGTCAGCGAGTCAGAGGCTCGGACCGTATCGGGAAGGCCATTCCAGAGTTTTGGAGCTAAATGCGAGAACGCCCTCCCTCCTTTACTGGACTTCGATATCCTAGGAATGACCAGAAGCCTTGAATTTAGTGATCTTAAGGAACGCGGTGGATTGTAGGGCGAAAGAAGGTCCGTTAAGTACATAGGTGCTAAACCATTTAGAGCTTTATAGGTCAGTAGTAGTATTTTGTAGTTGATGCGGAACTTAATAGGTAACCAGTGTAGAGATGATAAAATCGGTGTTATATGATCATATTTTCTTGACCTAGTAAGAACTCTAGCAGCTGCATTTTGTACTAACTGTAGCTTGTTTATTGAGGATGCAGGACAACCAGCTAATAAAGCATTACAGTAATCTAGTCTCAAGGTCATGAATGCATGAACTAATTTTTCAGCGTCAGAAACAGATAGCATGTTACGTAGCTTAGCAATGTTTCTAAGGTGGAAAAAGGCTGTTCTTGTAACATATGGAATATGATTTTCGAACGACAAGTTGCGGTCTAGTATAACACCCAGGTCTTTTACTGTTGTGGATAAAGTAACAGGACATCCGTCTATATTAAAGTTGTATTGTGAGAGGTTTTGTGAGTAGTTTTTTGGACCAATAAGTAATACCTCCGTTTTATCTGAATTTAATAGCAGGAAATTACGCGTCATCCAGCATTTTATATCTTTGAGACACTCTGTCATTTTAGATGAGTTAGTGTTTTCATCTGGTCGTGATGAAATATATAATTGAGTGTCGTCAGCGTAACAGTGGAAATTAATTCCATGTTTTCTTATAATATTACCAAGTGGCAGCATATATATTGAGAATAGCAGAGGGCCTAAAACCGATCCTTGCGGTACTCCATAGTCTACTGACGTTATCTTTGATTTTTTCCCATTTAAACAGACAAAATGAGAACGGTCCGATAAGTACGATCTAAACCAGCTTAATGCCTGTCCCTGGACACCGGTGAAGTTTTGTAGTCGATCCAAGAGTATTATATGATCTATAGTGTCGAACGCAGCGCTAAGATCAAGTAGGACTAGTATTGAGATACAGCCTTGGTCAGAAGCTAAAAGTAAATCATTTGTAATTTTAACTAGCGCAGTTTCTGTACTATGATGCGGTCTGAATCCTGACTGGAATTTTTCATAGATATCATTTTCTTGCAAAAAAGAGCACAATTGAGCGGACACTACTTTTTCAAGTATTTTGGACATAAATGGAAGATTTGAAATGGGTCTGTAATTTGCCAAGTTATTTGGATCTAATTGCGGTTTCTTAATGAGCGGTTTTATTACAGCCAGCTTGTATATTTTTGGGACATGACCTAAAGATAAAGACGAGTTAATAATATTGAGGAGAGGCTCTTCCACTACAGGTAATAGTTCTTTCAGTAGTTTAGTGGGTATTGGATCTAATAAACAAGTTGTTGGTTTAGATGCAATGATAAGTTTATTTAGCTCCTCCTGTCCTATCGTTGTAAAGCGGTTTAGTTGTTCTAGAGGGTCCATAATTCAAGCTGAATCATAAGACACCATAGCGGATTGTACATTTATAATTTTGTTTCGGATGCTTTCTATTTTCGCATTGAAGTAATTCATAAAATCATTACTACTAAACTGTAAAGGTATATTTTGCTCTGGTGATGTCTGTTTATTTGTTAGTCTAGCCACGGTGTTAAATAAAAACCTTGGATTATTTTGGTTATTTTCGATTAGTTTGCGGAGATGCTCAGCCCTGGCTGTTTTTGGTGTCTTTTTATAACGTGACATACTGTCTTTCCACGCGATTCTAAAGACCTCTAAATTAGTTTGTTTCCATTTACGCTCTAAGTTGCGAGTTTCTCTCTTGATAGCATGCGTAGCACTGTTGTACCATGGTGCTTTAATTTTCTCTCGAACCTTTTTTAATCTAATTGGCGCAACAATATCTAATGTACTAGTAAGAATGGTGCTTAAACTGCTAGTCATTTCCTCTAATTCATCTGTTTGTTTGGGTTCACTTTGCAGCTTAGATAGATCAGGTAAGCTATTTGAAAATCCATCTATAGTGGTTGGAAGGATTGTTCTGCCTGGTCTATAACGTGGCGCAACATGACATATTTCAGCAGTACGTATTATGCAAGTCACCATGTAATGATCAGTGACATCATCGCTTTGCGGTATAATATCTATATCAGTTGGATCGGTTCCATATGATATAATTAAATCTAGTGTATGATTTAGACGATGAGTGGGACCACTGACGTTTTGTTTGACCCCAAAGGAGTTTAATAAATCTGTAAACGCAGCCCCTAACGCATCATTTGTATTATCTACGTGTATGTTAAAATCTCCAGCAATTATTGCTTTATCGACATTTACCAATAGATCCGAGAGAAAGTCTGCGAACTCTTTTAGGAATTCAGCATATGGCCCTGGAGGTCTATATACAGTAGCCAGGGCTAGAGATAATATAGATTTCCTTCTTACATCTAAAAGCGTAACATTTAGCACAAGTACTTCAAATGAATTAAACCTGTGACCTGTTTTCTGAGTAATATTAAAAATATCTTTATAGATTGTTGCAACACCGCCGCCACGACCGATCAGACGAGGCTCATGTTTATAACAGTATCCTGGCGGAGTAGATTCGTTTAGACCGAAATACTCATTTGGTTTAAGCCAGGTTTCAGTAAGGCACAGAACATCGAAGTTATTGTCTGTGACCATTTCATTTACAATAACCGCCTTAGGTGTGAGCGATCTAATGTTTAGGAGACCTAGCTTTAGAAATTGTTTTTGTTGACTGATATTTAGATTTTCTGGTTTAATTACAATAAGATTTTTGCTAGATCCTACACTAGATTTATTGTTTGGCTTCACTAAACGAGGATGTGACAGTTACCATAGGGAACCGTGCACACGGAGGCACCTAGCCGGCACCAGAGCAAGAGCAGTGGTGCCCGCATCATGAGTGCTGGAGGACTCAGGGCTTCATCGGAAGACTCAACTGAGGAATATCGCACTTATCCAGTCCGCGGAGTGGAATGGCGACACCTAAGTGGGTCCAGTACTGGCGGGAGCGAGTACGCGAGAGGACACCGGCTCTATTCGCAGATTAAGAATCTTGCGAAGGTGTTTGGTGTCGCCCAGCCTGCAGCTCTGCAGATGTCTGTTAGCGAGGCGCCACACTCCGAGTGGAGTGGGCCGTCACACCAAGGGGGCACGGTCGACCTTGCTGTTGGTAAGCCAAAGCAATGGCGTCCACTATCCAGTGAGACAGCCGTTGCTTTGAGAGAGCCCTTCCCTTCTGGCTCCCCCCATAACAAACAAAGAGCTGGTCTGAGGTCCTGAAACACTGCGTTCTGTCGACGTAGGCACGGAGCGCACGTACCGGACAGAGCAGTGCCAAGGCTGGGTCTGCCTCCTCCAGGGGCAGCGCTTGCAGGTTCACCACCTGGTCCCGGAAGGGAGTGGTAGGAACCTTGGGCACATGTCCAGGCCGGGGTCTCAAGAACACGTGAGAGTAACTCGGCCCGAACTCCAGGCACGCTTCGTCAACGGAGAATGCGTGCAGGTCCCTTACCCTCTTGATGGAGGCCAATGCAACCAGGAGTGCTGTCTACATAGGACAGGACTAAAACTCTACCGATTGCAAAGGTTCCAGGGGAGGCCTCTGCAGAGCACTTAGATCTACTGAGAGGTCCCCAGAGGGCACGAGGGGAGGGTGAGGCGGATTTAGCCTCCTCGCTCCCCTCAGGAACCTGATGACCAGGTCATGCTTTCCCATAGACTTACCTTTCACTGCATCATGAGACGCGGGAATGACCTCATCCCATCCAGGAGCCACATTTTGGTGTAGGCTCCAGAGCTCGGGACGAGGGTGCCACAGGATGCCCCGTCTCTGAGAGTGTCCTCAGAGGAAAGGCCAAGGAGGTGCTGTCGCGAGGAGCATCAGTTTGGAGAACCACGTCTTGGTGGGCCAGTAAAGGGCTACCAACAAGACCTGCTCCTCGTCCTCCTTGATCTTGCATAACACCCGTGCAAGAAGGCTCACTGGGGAAAACACATACTTGCGTGTCCCCGCGGCCAGCTCTGCGCCAGTGCGTCTGTGCCGAGCGTGCCCTTGGACAGGGAATAAAACTGGGCGCAGTGGGATGAGTCCCGAGAGGCGAACAGGTCTAACTGTGCCTCCCTGAACTGGTCCCAAATCAGCTGGACCATCTGGGGATGGAGTCGCCATTGAGTCGCCATTCGCCGGAGATAGGGCGGACCCGTGACAGCTCGTCGGCCGCCAGGTTCCGGTCTCCTGGAATGTACACTGCACGAAGGGACCTCAGGTGCTTCTGACTCCATAACAGGAGGTGGCGAGCGAGCTGCGACAACCGACGTGAGCGTACAGTAGGTGGAAAACCAGAATGTCGTTTACCGCCGCGGCAAAAATAAACCAGCCGTATTTCAAAGTCGGTGGCGAAATGACCACCAGGTGGCGCAAAGGGACATTTAGCGAAAGCAAAATGTAATTATGTAAAAGTAGCCTACATTTTAAATAGAATATAGCTTTAACTAGAATATAAACTTTTAGGCTATAGGAGAACATTTTAATAATCAAAAGTTAAAATAGGCCTATCTCGCAGTCAGCGAAAATAAAGTGCTGCTTTCAATGACGCTATTGAGGAATGCAAAGATTGAAGAGCGCTTCTCTCGCGTGCGCACACTGACTGCTGAAGAACCGAACTTCTGGGATTTTGTCAGTGAGAAAAGTCGTGGTCGAGTGGTAGAACTTTGATACAAACATTTTGATGACACTGTTTCGAATCCCGCATAAACATGTATTAAATTTACGTTGCATTTCTATTGTACATTAAGGAACAAATCTCTTCCAACAGATTGACTGCATTTACATCTTCAAAAGCAGTTATGTTAAAAAAAATTAAAAATTCCATGTAGATTAAAAAAAAAAAAAAATAGCCTAACCAAACTAAGCAAATTGCGATTTGCCGGTGGGGTATTTCCCCCTCCACAGTAATCAATGCTATAATTCGCCTAAATAGACCATATCAAATATGTGCATATATATATATATATATATATATATATATATATATATTTAAATATGCAACTCGCACGTTTAAACAACAAATAGCCTAATAAAATCTGAACCAGCGCTTCTGCGCCTGTATTGAGACATAACATGCAGCGCGCGTTTCAGTTTCAGTGGCCTTAATATTGTTCGACAAACGCGGCGGTGCTCACTTGAATTTATTCTTCTCATCACATCTATAATAAAATCATATTTTAAAACTGTAAGAGGTCTCCTTTTTCATTTAGCCTAAAGTAGCCCAGGCCTACATTCACAATAGGCATAACGACAAACCTTTTTCTTGCTCGTTAGAGCGAATACATGGCTGAGTAGTAGAACATAGGCCTACGGTTCTACCATTACAAATCTTGGGTTCGAAGCTTGGTCAAATATGGATTACTGTGGTTGTATTTTATATTTAGGCTATTAATGCAGAAAGATTTGTTCTAAAACTCTGTTACACTATTTCGTTTTGCTTTTATAAAATAAAATGACAATGCATTTCTATTTTACACTGAGGAACAAATCTCTTCCAACAGATTGACTGAATTTACATCTTCAAAAGCAGTTAGCCTATGCAAAAAATATAGAAAATAAAACTTAATGGGGTTCCATGAAGAATTAAAAAAAAACATCCCCCCTCCACAGTAATCAATGCTATAATTAGCCTAGACCATATCAAATATATATAGCCTATATATATTTATTTATTTTTAAATATGCAACACGCATGTTTAAACAACAAATAATAAAATCTGAACCAGCGCTTCTGCTCCTGTTTTGAGAGATGTCAGTTTCAGTTTCAGTGGCCTTAATACATTGATTCACGGCTTTTTAAAATGTCACGAATTGTTTTGAGGTGGTTTTGAATGAAATATTAAAATATTGAAGTTTATAATTAAGTATTTTTTGACACACCACGCCCAGTGTAGGCCTATTCTAAAATCAGGTTTTATTCTGGCATTAATTGTGTTCGACAAACGCGACGGTGCTCACTTGAATTTATTTTTCTCATAACAGCTAAAATAAAATCATCTTTTAAACTGTAAAAGGTGTACGTTTTCGTGTAAAGTAGGCTTACACTCACAATAGGTTAACGACAAAACGTTTTCCTGCCCAAAACGTTTGGGCATTTCTTCGTAAGTGAACACATGGCCGAGTGGTAGAACTTACGGATAGAACATGATAATGACATGGGTTCGAAGCCCGATTTAACATGGATAACTTTAGTTAAATTTTATATTTAGGTATTTATGCAGCAAGATTTTTCTAGTTCTAAAACTGTTACACCATTTAGTTCTTTTTTTTTTTTTGCTTGTATTTATAAAAAAAAATTATATTTCCACTTTACACTAAGGAAGGAACAAAATAGTATCCAACAGAATAACTTCTTTAGGCCTACATCTATAATAATACCAATCGTAATTTCAAAAGCAGTTCCGTTAAAAAAATAAATAAATAAAAAAATAAGAAAATGAGGAGTTCTTTTCCAAAACGCTATAAATCCATTTCAATAGTTTTCAGGAAAACTACATTTTTTACCTAGACCCACACATTTTGTGAATATTGAAATTAAATGTTTTATTGGTTCAGTCTGAACATATTGAACAATGATTATTAAATCAAACATCAATATTGTTAATAATCAGGGGCTCATGCTATAAATTAATATAAATTAAATTTTAGTAACACAACCTGAAAAAAGTAATGATAGTAATGCTATGAAAAGTTATTTAGTAATAGCCAACATTCAGAGTCATTTTTAGTAAAGTGTCAAACCTGTAACAAATAGTACTAATTTCTACATAGGCCTATGCATGAAAAAAACTAATTATTACTAATGATCAGTAATGATAACGAATATATTCAAAAGTAGGGATGGGCTCCCCGCCAGCACATGCACACACACACATGTGTAGGCTACATAGAATGTGAGCAAAGCGGAGCGGCGTGACGCTTAAATGTAAAAAAAAAAAAAAAAAAAATCAAATAAACATACGCTACGTTTCACATTTATGTTTAATAATATTGTGTTACTTATTTTTATTATTTCGTCTATGTTGAGTAGGCTATATGAAAAGTGAACCGCATGAGATGAGTAAGATAGGATCAAAAGCTACCCAACCAATATATCGGAAAATATTTGGAGTGGGTCAGACATGATTTTGACCACCAATTAAGTTTTGTTTTCGCTTGTAAATTTCGTTTTGGATAAATTCTATCTTCATTTTAATAAATGTTTCATCAACAAATTGACTGGATTAACACATTAAAAGTAAATATCAGACAATATAATCAGGACACAGAGACGCGCGTGTGAACTGGAGCGCGTCTCATATATGAACCGAAACATCGCGATGCTTGCCTCACAGACCTGAGAACTAGAAAGCTTTAAATGTCTACTTTTAAACAAAACATTTAAAAACGAAAATAAATGGGCAACTCTCTGCGTAAGTAGGCTAATTCGAAGTACCCTATGCGTTTAGGCCTATGCACGTTCACTGCGAATTCGAGTCATCATCAACTTTATCTTTGCTGCTGACACCGACAGAAAAAAAACACTAGTTTATTAGAGTTTAGAGCAGCATGTTTGCAACAATAACACAGTTAAACAGAATGTAAGCCCTGTGTGTGTGTGCGTCACACGTTAAATGTTTAAGAATGTAACACAACATTCAAATGTAAATGCGCCCTCCCCCACTTGAAAGACCACGTGTCCACAAAAGCGTTTTTCCACACGCCTGGCGTATAGGCTATGTTTTCAATTGTTTTCAATGGGAGCGCCGCGTTTTTTTAAACGCCATAAACGTAATCAAAGCAGCTCCTGAGATTAGACTGGCGTTTTTAGTATGTCGTTTTTTCTTCGAACAATTCAAGAACAATATGGGCTATAGGCTATAGAACATGGTTTATTTTTTGTAAAACTTTAAAACTGCATGGCCTTTACTTTTCTTGACGATTCCTCGGTAGCTTTTGTTTGAAGGCATTCAATTGCTCAAAAACACTAACGTTAGAAACATAACTGCACTTTATCACAACGGATTAATAAACCGTACCCACGAGTTCCTAATCCGTGCTCTCAGATTTTTAAACCGTGCCCTCAGTTTTTGCAATCTGTGCCCACAAATTCATAAACCGTGCCCACGCTTTCGCAATCCTTACTCACGGGTTTGTAATCCGGACTCACGGATTTGTGGCATGATTCAACCAGGCCTCCTGTTTAGATGCGGGATGCATTGCATTGTTTTTAAAATCCTTTTTTTTAAATGGATAATTTCTTGCATTTAAAAAAATAAATACATTTAGGATACTTTTATCTTTAATGTAAATTTTTAGAGGAAAAAGCTCAGTAGGCTACTATAATAAGCGGAAAAAAAATATAAAATAATAACACAGTTCAAAAACTGTAAAAGGTTTGGTTATACGTTATAAATTATTTTATGTTAAATATATTACTGTCTTCGGTGAACTCATTCATAGTAATAAACGCAAATAATAATTAGCTAACAAATCAAAATGCATTTAGGCCATATAGGCCTATTTAGAAGACGCTTTTATCCACAAAAAAAGAACAAAGCAATTCGTCAAATGTCAGTCTTAGACAATAATAATGGGCTAAGATTCTAACAAACAAACAGGTTTTTAACGCATATCCAACTGTTTGTGTGAAGCACGCACACTGCTTGTCACTGCTGAGGCCGCAAAAACTTGCATGTTCCTATCAACAGTGGAACAATTTAAAATAATCTAGCATTTCTGGTCATACGGAAAAAATACATAATACATAATACATTATTTGCAACTACTTTTATTTGTGTAAACTCACAATAACAAGAAAACGTCGTTATTTTTCAGACACATTTATTATGATTAGCCTATAAATCACCTATAAATCATCTCTTCCCGAGACATGCTCTTCACATTTAGCACTGCGGGCAAAATATAGTTTTTAGAAAGTAAAATCTATTTTTTTTTTTCATATTAATTTTTGAATATTTTAAATGTTTAATAAAGGCAAAAAGTCACTGTTATTTATTTTTTGTGCACAAACTTGGATAGCCTGCGTCAAAATCTTGTGTTTAGGCCTATTTGTGATAATCTCAGCCCTGTTTTATTATTGTCTAACCTGTATTATGACTGACATTTGACGAATTGCTTTGTTTCTTTTCTTTTTCTTTTTTTTTTCTTTTTGATAAAAGCGTCTTATATCTAAATATGTAGCCTAAATGTAATAATAATAGCATGTTATTAGCCTATTAGGCCTATTATTTGCGTTTATAACTTTAAATGAGTTTACTTAAGACAGGAATATGTTAATCATAAAACAATTTATGAATGTTTTATTTTTTATAACTTTGTGTCTGTGTTAGGCTATATTTATTAATTAATTTTTTTGTAAATGAAGTCCTTTTGAAAACAATGCATCCCGCATCTAAACAGGAGGCCTGGTTGAATCATGCGGCACATTCTCTGGGAGGAGCCACAAATCCGCGAGTCCGGATTACAAACCCGTGAGTAGGCTACGGATTGCGAAAGCGTGGGCATGGTTTATGAATTTGTGGGTACAGATTTCGAAAACTGAGGGTACGGTTTACAAATATGAGAGCACGGATTAGGAACTTGTGGGTATGGTTTATTATCCGTGGGCACGAATTGTTAAACCGAGGGAACAGTTTAAGAATCCGTGAGTAGCCTACAGTTTATAAACTGAGGGGACGGTCACGGATTGCAAAACCGTCGCCTCGGATTGATTTGTGATTTCACCGGAACGAAACCTCCACAACTGATTGCAGCGTGCGTCCGATTGAAGACAACACATTTCAGCGCTAGATGAATGAAACGAATGCTGTTAGTTCGTGGTGGGGACAATATCGACACTGGCAAAAAGTGGTGGGGACGTGTCCCACCCGTCCCCAAGTAGCCTACAGGCTAGAGTGTTAACGTTGAATTCTGCGACCTCAGCTCTCAGTGAGAAGTGGCAAATTATGTCGGACACTTTAAGTAAATAAACAGTTAATATACTCGCTAATAAACAGCTATCTATTTAAACTTAAAGAACGGTAGGCTAAAACATAGAAGCTGTCGGCCAACAGTAACGAGGTTCGATCTCGCGTCGTTTGGAGGTCTATGAGGTTGTGGATGACGCGTTAACCACTCAGATATCGCTAAACTGCTAATGCATTGTTGTCTTATACAATTGTAAATCCTCATTGATGTAGCCTAATAGGCTACGTTTCGACTGCAATGTTTTAAGGTTTCATTATTTTTTCAATTTAATTTCAGTATTGTGATTAAGTTATTAATTTAACTAGCCTACGTTTCATTTGAATTAATCTGCTACCATCTTTCAATCGCTCTGAAAAAGCCACGGCGCAGCTGAAGATTACACAAAAAATGGACAGTTTTTCAAAGTCTGTGATTGTAGCGCCTCTTAGCGGCCAAAGGCAGCAAATACACCTCAACTTTTACTGCCTCAGCAAAACAGCGGCGGTAAAAACCACATTCTGGTTGTCTACCTACTGTATACCCCCCTGGTGGTTGATATACGCTACTGTAGCGGTATTGTCTGAACGGAAAAGTACGTGTTGACCCCTGAGCAGTGCCCGAAAGCGGTGCAGGGCCAGGCGTACTGCCAACAGCTCGAGGCAATTGATGTGCATGAAGCGCTGGGGTCCTGTCCAGGAACCCGCGGCTGCATGCCCATTTCACATGGCACCCCAACCCGTGGTAGAGGCATCCGTGGATACAACGACATGCCTGGAAACTCGCAGCAGAGGGACTCCGGCCCATAAAAAGCTGTGGTTCGACCACAGGAAGAAGGTCTGGTGGCACACTGGAGTGACTGGAACTCGGAGCGAGCAGCGATGCCATGCCCACCTCGGGACTCGATCGTGAAGCCACAGCTGAAGTGGTCTCATATGAAGCAATCCGAGCGGCGTTGCCGCGGCTGCGGATGCCATATGCCCCAGGAGCCTCTGAAAAAGTTTCAGTGGAACCGCACTCTTGCCCTCGAACTGTCGAAGACAAGTCAGCAGTGAGTGTGCGCGCTTGTTCGTGAGCTGCGCGGACATGGCGACCGAGTCTATCTCCATACCGAGAAAAGAGATCCTCTGCAAGGGGCAAAGTTTGCTCTTCTCCCGGTTGACCCGAAGGCCCAGACGGGCTAGGTGCCGGAGCACCAGGTCTCTGTGTTCGCATACCTGTTCTCGAGAGTGTGCTAGGATCAGCCAATCGTCGAGATAGTTCAGGATGCGAACCCCGTGTTCGCGAAGGGAAACAGGGGCTGCCTCGACGATCTTCGTAAAGACGCGAGGGGGCAGAGCTAACCCGAATGGGAGAACAGCGTACTGATATGCCTGACCCTCGAAAGCAAACCGAAGAAACGGTCTGTGTCGAGGCAAGATGGAGACATGAAAGTACGCATCCTTCAGGTCTATTGCTGCAAACCAATCCTGAGGCCGGACGCATTCGAAAATGCGTTCGAAAATGAATTGAAAATGAAATGCGAACGGCACTCGATGAAGAGTACGGCTCAAAATGCGCAGATCCAGGATCGGTCGTAACCCACCGGTCTTCTTGGGGACGATGAAGTAGGGTCAGCAGGGTCGCAATTTCCGCTCTCATGACCGGGGCGTAGCCACCGATCACTGTGAAGCAAACTCCCCAGAACGGGGAGGAGACAGTGCGAACTGAATCGCGTAGCCGAATCTGATCGTTCTGATGACCCAGCGGGACAGGCCGGGGAGCTCTAGCTAGGCTCCCAGGAACTGAACCAGCGGGGTCATGCGAACCACAGACGTCCCCCCGGAGGGGCAGCGAGGCGGTGACGCTCTCCTGCAGCGAGGCTGTGACGCTCTCCTGCGGCCTCCTCCGTGACGCGATCCGGCTGAAGGCTGCTGCTGGGGCCGCGTGGGAGGGAGAGGAGCCGCCGGGGGTGCATCTTCGGCGGCGAGCAGGCGGAGGCGACTGAACCGACGGCTGGGTGGAGGCAGCAGCTGGCCGTCGGGGCATAATCGCCTCCGTCTGTTCCTGGGCGGTCGAAAACTGCTGAGCGAAGTCCTTGACCGCACCCCCGAAGAGGCCAACCTGGGAGAGGGGGGCATCGAGCAGACGAGTCCGCTCGGCATCCCACGAGTCTGCCAGGTTGAACCATAGATGACGCTCCTGGACCACACTGGTGGCCATCACCTGACCAATGGAGCGAGCGGCCACTTCCGTCGCCAGTTGAGAGCGAGGTCGGTGGCAGCTCGCCGCTCGCTTGGTCATTTCCCCTTTCATGCATATCCTTGAGCAGCTTGGCTTGAAAAACTAGGTGCTCATCGCATGCAGGGCGGAGGCTGCCTGTCCGCCGCTCTACAGGATCGCGCCGCCATAGACGACGAGAACCCATAGGCTTTGGGTGGGCGCTCGGGAGTACCGCGGGAGGACGCGCTCTGTGGACACAGTTACATCGCAACAGAGCGCTCCACCGGGGGAATCCCAGCGTACCCACGGGCAACCGCGCCGTCGAGGGGAGGAAAGGCGGGGGAAACTGACGAACGCTCTCGGGAGGTCAAAGGAGCCTTCCAAGTGCGTGTCAGTTCCGCATGCAGCTCGGGAAAAAAGGGAATTGGGGTCGGCCAATAGAACGAGTAGCTATAATATAGTAAATGATTAAATTTTTTATAGGCCTATGTGGAACATTATCTGAATTGAGAGAGTTAGAGAACCGGATGAACTAAGCTCTGTGATAGTGAGTGTTACGGTTACATGCACAAGAAAAGAAATAAAATGAAAATGATCAAACTAAATTCTTTAAAAATCAAACAAAAGAAAAGCAGGTAAGTGATAAGTCCGTGGAAAAACACTGCTCATTCGCGTCTGTCAGTGGCCGTGCAGTCCTCGCAGCCATTCACTGAACAGGGGAGATGCAGTGAGAGAGAGTGATGACAGGGAGAAAGCAAGAGCTCGCACTCGCAGGACAGTACTGGCAACATTTGGAGGTTACTGAGGTTTGTCTAAAAGTTGCTAAAATTGTCGCTAGTCGCTTTATTGAAAAAATGTCGCTAAAGGGGTCTGAAAACTCGCTAAAAGTAACGACAAAGTCGCTAAGTTGGCAACACTGTGTAATATGTAGCTATTTCATATGCAAGCATGTCAGCCAATCACAGCAGTGGGTGGTTACATTGAATCCCACAGCAGACACGCCCCTTGTAACAGACCGTTCTAAGCAGAGGCTAAAATCAGGCTAGGAAAAATGCCCTTTATTTCTAAATTATGACTATTTTTGATCTAAAAAACATACTAACATTATAAGGGCAACCCAGGAAACATTATAAAATAATAGAAAAAACCCATGTCAGGGGACCTTTAATGTCTCATTCAGCCAGTGGTGGAATGTAACGAAGTACAAATACTTTGTTACTTTACTTAAGTAATTTTTTCACGTATCTTTACTTTACTTAAGTAGAATAAATAGTGCATACTTTTTACTTTTACGTTACATTTGGCAGCAATTATTATACTTTCTACTCCACTACATTTCTACAACTTCTGTTACATTTTCATTACATTTTCTGATCAGTTTTCCCCTGCCAAAACGTAATCTGACCATCCGTTCGTTGCACGTTTGTCTCACCAGTGACGTTTGGTTGCCATAGATACATCAACTAAATGCGTCTCGCACGCAGTGTGTTTATCGTGCAATTTATACTCAAAAAATTAATTTTTATGTGAATAGGAAACACACCGTGTGTAATACGTTTGGTTAGCATTATGGCAAGCCAAGAGGTTCAGAATTACACCATAAATTAATCGCGTCTACTGCCAAACATAGTTGTTAACATATAGTAAGGATAAGCATGGTTTATATTGCCTAATTGCAAGCTTGTTTCATAATCATTGAACATCATTATAGGAGTATTAGGTTGAATGAGTTAGAATTAAATGTTTTATTAATCATTAGAAAATAGTCATTAAAAGATTAAATTGTTATGCAAGTACTTTTACTTTTAATACTTTAAGTACATTTAAAATCAGGTACTTTACTTAAGTATGGTTGTCATTGTGTTACTTCTACTTTTACTAAAGTAAATATTTATCTGGTTATTTGTACTTTTACTTAAGTACTGAGATTCAGTACTTCCTCCACCACTTCATTCAGCCTCTCCTCCTCATCCACTGGAAGGGCATTCCAAAGTTCTGCATCATCAAGGCAGTCATCATCATCCTCGTCTGCTTCAGCTGATCTGGGAAAACATGTGGTGAATGCCTTTTTCGTATTTGCTGCATTGTCACAAATTATGTGATCAATCTTTTGTTTGATTTTATACTGATCACATATTTGTTCAAATTCTTCACAAATTCTCTCACCCGTATGTAAACCCTTGTACCGGTTGCAAGCAAGTAGATGAGATTTCCAAGTTATAGCATTTGCTGCAGTGTTCATCCAGTGAGCGGTGACGCCAAGGAATCCTCTCATTCTTCTGTCTGACCAGATGTCCACAGTGACAGACAGATTTTCAACTGTGGCCATTTCCAACATGACATCATGACTTTTGCGTAAACATACACGCCACTTTCGAGTCAGGTGGCGTGTTATCTCTATGCATTTTGAACTATCTGCGTGTATCCGCGTGTATGCATGTATGTCTACGCCATTAACGTCCGCGTCATTCCGTGTGTCTGTACACGCAGTCAAATATCATAAATGCCATTAACCCCAGTGACGGTTAAGTTTAGGGATGGGGTTGAGGTAAGTCAAATCTTTTTTTTACCTAGGATGGTAAGCGAACAGTCATAAATGCCATTAACCCCAGTGGCGGTTAGGTTTAGGGACGGGGTTGAGGTAAGTCATATATTTATATAACGTTAAGTCAACGGCGTTCATAAACACGCTGAAAGGCGATTATGCGTCTTGATAGCACGCTAAAAATGGAAATACGAATTGGCGTGTCATACACACGCTACTTCATGAGATCAGTCTGCCATTTCACTTATTAGTTTTGATTGTCTCTCAGACACCACAGTGTCAAGTCTTGAGGTGATGGTTCTGCGGCTCACTGCAGTGTATTCTGTGTCCATAATGGAGAGAAAATGAATGAAGTGCTTGTTGTCAGTGATAGACAGGGGCATATTGCAATTAATGATCAGATCAGATATTATTGCTTCTGTAATGGCTTTTTGTCGAGGGTGGTTGACTGGATATGTAGTAGTCTGGGGCACAATGAACTGTGACATGGATGGCTGCTGTAGATCGGTGCAGTGTATCTTGGATTTGAGATATTCATCATATCTGCATGGATAAAAAAATTAAATCAGGGAAACTGTAAACATTAACATTACCTGTAAACATTAAAAAAAATTATTTTCGTATGCACAAATATTCTTTACATTTTTAAAAATAATGTAATTTAAGGAAAATCAATTTGCAAAACCACATTTATGTGACCAAGTGTAAATGGAATCGTTTTGATAAATCAGAATCAGCTATCCGATCTGAGAAAATGCATGAAGTGGCCAGGTGTAACGTTAAACATAGGTTGCCAACCACAAAAGTTTTCTGTAGCCTTGTGCGGACTTATTCAATAGAATTAGACTTCTAGAATGTTCTTTCAAGTGCAAAAAAATATATTTTTTTAATTTAGTAGTTTTTCTAATCATAGCCAACAAATGTCTTCGGAAACTCCTTTTCCTCGATTTACTGAAACCTATATGTAAAACGCATTTGCAGCTACACAGCCATGTATACATCTATGCCGTCTGGCTCACTCATAGTTGGTTAGTATTGGCGCGGGTCAGAGCCTGCCAAGGGGGCGCCAAGTCCCTGAATTTTTCATTAAAGCAGGTCTTCGTTCATTTATAGTCTGTCTGACATATATTAGAATAGAAGCTAAGTGTCTGTCATGGATTTGCACTGAATTGATACTCAAAAATACGGAACAAAGTGCGTTCCGTATCAGTTCAATACAGAACAAGACTTTTATGTGTCATATACGAAACAATTCCGTATTATTCGGAACGGTTGGCAACCCTAGTTAAAACAGCCCCTTAGAAATGTTTAGGTGCGTGGTGTGCTAGTGATCATCACATCGACGCCTCCATGTTAGCCTGTCATGCGCAATGCTTTATAGTTTCCACACGCAGTCCACAAACTTGAAAATGCGCACATTTAATACATACATTATAACCTACATGTAATATTGAGCTGCTTGCTCTTTTAAGATGCCAATCAACATTAAAAAATTCAGGCTACGCCACTGTTATAGTGAAATTCCCCAATAAGTTACATCTATTTACGAGACGTAACAGTATAATGATAATGCCATGGTCACATTTCTAATAAGAAAAAAACATATTATGCCATCAAAGCCAAATTATGACAAACAGAAAAGATTTATTCATTACATTAATCGTTGTAACGTAGATCTTAGTTTAACTGAGCGACTATAAAGAGATTACTTTCTTACCTTTCCTTGTGGTTCTTCTTGATATGTCGAACGAAATTTGATGTTGTGGTTGTCGTGTCGGATATTCGTGCCTTGCATATTTTGCAGCTGGCAAATCTTTTTTTTATAGGCACGGTCCAGTTCAAAGTCTCTATAGCCAAATGAGACAATTTGTGGAGCTCAACTACTGTCTGCCATGTTTGGCGCGGTTTGAATTGAGGACCTTTAAAGGCACAGATGCCGATAGTGATGCTGACGTCACAATATATATATTTTTATTATTTTTTTTTTTTTGAATTAATTGTATTGCTGTTTGTTTATTATATGTTCACGTCATTGTCGAGTCTTCCACTTCAAGTGAAGTCAAGTCTCAAGTAACTTGTTCTCAAGTCAAAGTCAAGTCAAGTTATTTTCGTACTTTAATCAAGCAAGTCACAAGTCCTGAAAATTGAGACTCGAGTCAAGTCATGTGACTCGAGTCCCCCACCTCTGGTAAATATGACTAAAACTGAGAATATGTTTATTGGCCGTCATTTCCAAACGGCTCATATTTTACATGGACGTAAAAATGACAGGATGAAATTAATTTAATAATGTGTAATTTGTGTATATTAAATGCTAACTGTAAAACTAATATTAACAGGCTAATATAGCATGCTATTTTAGAGGAAAAGGGGGGAAATGTCATTTCCGCCACAGTCATTTCCACCACGGTGTTCATTGTGCTGGTAAAGACAGGTTGTGGTGGAAATGACATTGTTCATGCTAAACAGCAAATTATTTTGGGCCATAATACTAAAACTTTAATGTAAAAAGAAAAAAAAACATACAATTAATTAAGTTAAGGTAGTAAGAAATATTTTATTACTTATTATTGCTACAATATTGTTGGTAAATAAGAGAACTTGGGCATTTTCTTCTGTCAGATAAAAATGCCAATATATATATATATATATATATATATATATATTATTCAATACAAATCATCACACCCAACTTAGGAAAGGTTTCTAGACAGATTGAAAAACCAACTGATACTAAAAAACTGTTTGTAGAAATGTTTTTATTTTCTGAAACTGTCTAGCTCAAAGAGTACCATAGTTGAAGAATCACCCAGGTATGGTCAACATTTTGAACCTGTATCTCCTCAGAGACCGGTTCAATACCCTGAGATCTAAAATGGGACGTAAACCCCCATCCTTCTTGGGAACTATGAAGAACCGGCTGTTGAACCAGGTTTCCTGCTCTTGAGAAGGAACATGCTCTATGGCCTCCTTTGGTAAGAGGAACTGGACTTCCTGTTCCATGACCTGACCCTGCTCAGAGCTGACCAGTGTGTGCACGACCCCACTGAATCGTGGCTTGCGATACTGTACCCCTTTTCTATTATATGCAGGACCCACTGAGATATATTTTGAAGACCCTTCCAGGTGTCTAAATAATCTTCTAGAGGGATCAGTGTCTCGAGACGCCCTCTGATGTCATATTTAAAGCCTCAGTGACCTGAAGCAGTTGACTGCCAGGTCTTAACCAAAATAATTTTTTCTGCAGGCCTCCTGAGAGGAAGCAAACTCGACAGGGCCACCAATATTATGGGCGGACACTGTGATATGGGTCTCTTTGCTGTTGCTTGTGTGAGGAGCTGGCGCCGGCCTTGTGAGACTGCCCCCTGGCAGCAGACCCACGAGACTTGGGACGACGGCGGGGGATTACCTGTTTTAATGCGGCTGACTGTCGTTTCGTCTCCTGAAACCTCTTGACGACAGTGGTGACTGCGTCGTCAAAGAGGCCAGAAGATGAAATTGTGGCGTCGAGGAGGAAGGCCCTGTCCCTATCCCCTACACCTGACAAATTCAGCCACAAATGTCTCTCTGTTGCTACCAAGGCTGCCATAGAACGGCTGATTGCATGGGCCGTCTCCTTGGTAGCACGGAGAGATAAGTCAACCCCATCTCCTGATTATCGCCGATGGTGACCTCCCCGCTGTCGATAACAGGTCTGTATGCCTGCAGGAGCCCCATTGTGAAGGGCTTATCCCACGATCTCGACACCTCGGTGTGGCAGGAAGCGCTCATCGAGTTTACTTTTTACTGTTGCTTCCTACTTCTCTGGTGGCCAACTGATATTTAATTTGGTCACAACCTCCAGCAGCTCCTTAAGATGCAGGAGAATGGAGTGGCAGATCCCCACATTCCCCTGCATCGATGCTCAAATTATCCACCTCCTCAGAGGCAGATAATTCGAGCATCTGATCCTCATCACAGGCGGGAGAAGCCGCAGGGCGGGCTGCCAAACCATGAGCGAAACTATGGGAACTGGTTGATGAATGTTGGGAAAGGGCCGAAGCCATCTCAACATCCCCAACCAGATCCCTTTGCGATCCCCAAGAATGCAGGTGCCGCACAGACGCGGGACCTGATACCTGGGTGCCTGATCCTGTCCGCGGGACCTGATCCCTGAGCATGCCTGTCCTGATTTATTGAACAGACACAGGTGGGAAAGGAGCGTTCTCATGGGTAGGAGATCACAATTTGCACAGACAGGACCCTCAAGCGCTGCCTGTGCATGCTCTATCCCCAAACAAACAACACAGAGCGATTGTGTGTCACCCTCGCTCAAAAAGCGCGGAAAAGAGAACACACTGTCTGAATTGCTTCACTGCCATGTATATATATAAGTGTAAACAACACCAAATAAGACACACAGACACAAAGTACACTAGATGAAGAACAGAAAGCTGGCACTGTTTTGTGGCGGTATCCTTTTCATAGCTTCCGTTTCACCGTCAAATGTGACATCATCATGCATGAAGGCGTGACGCATCACGCTGAAGGTGTTCCCCAAAGTGTTGATTCTCAACACAGCACGAGTTCCCTTGAAAGGGAACACTCACTCCATGCTGTTTCTCTCGGCCCTGCATCAGTGACAAGGAGGGTCGAGTCACTGTCAGAGGACGTGGATCGACAGGGGTTAAAGGACTTGTCACTCACTCACTGCAGTTTGACGAATCTATGGATTCAGTGGACAGCTCAGCTTGTTGTTTTTGTTAGAATGGCATTCCAGGACTTTACAACAAAAGAGGACTTCCTCACTCTTTTGCACTTAAAGGAGAGAATGCTATGATATTTACAATGAGTTTAAAAAATATGTAAGAGAAAATTATATACCCATTCATAAACTGGTAGCAATTACCACTGACGGAGCACCGGCGATGCGTGGTGTGCGCCTTGGTTTTATAGCGCTGTGCCATAATGACCCTGATTTTCCCGACTTCAAGAATCATCATTGTGTCATTCATCAGCAGGCCTTGTCAGGTAAAGTTGTGGACTTTTCTCATGTAATGTCATTGGTGGTCAAACTGATAAACTCGATATGAGCAAAATCACTTCAGGGTCGCTTATTAAAGGCGTTACTGGATGAGCTTGATGCCGCGTAAAGAGACCACTACTTCATGTTGATGTGCGGTGGTTGAGCCGCAGGAAAGTGCTGCAATGGTTTGTTGACTTACTGCCTGAGATAAAGACATTTCTTTCTGCAAGAAACGAGGAGCACAAGGAACTGTCAGATGATGTGTGGCTGTGTGACCTGGGATTTCAGACAGACTTGACTGCAAAGCTGAATACACTCAACAACGATCCCCAGGGAAAAGACAGACACCTGCCCCACATGATCAGTGCACTGAATGCTTTTAAGTCTAAGCTCAGTATTTGGATCACACATCTTAAAAATGTTTTTCACCCTGAAATACTCTGCTGTCCTGAAAGTTAAACAAAATAGAATTTATTGCTGCATTTGTCTCAAACTCTTTCATGCTCATTGATATAGAACAGGTTGTCAAGTGGAGTGGACATGGAGATGGTTGATTTGCAAAATGACATTGAGCTGAATGCCAGATCAAGGGACAGTGACTTTTGGGGACATGTCAACAGAGAGAAGTTTCCTCTCCACACTGTATGTGCAATTCAATTGAGTGCCTACTTGAGATAAGAAATGCTTATCTCTAAGAAATGGCATTTTCACAGATGAAAATAATCAAACCAAAATACAGGAGCCGCCTTACTGACAGACACCTCACAGACTGCCTCAAACTGGCTGTATCTAGCTATGAGCCAGACTTCAGAGGACTCACAGACAGTATTCAGTCGCAGCCATCACACTGAGTGAGTAACATCATTTCAGCAGTTTTGCCTTCTAGTGGCATTAAGAAAAGTGATGTTGCATAAGATGGGACATAATGGCACTTAGCTTAATTGGGATTGTTAAGAATTTGTTTGTACAGTTAATTTATAAAATGTTAAAGGGATAGTTCATCCCATCAGATAGTTCAAGGGATAGAGCATCCACAGAGAAGTCAAAATTAAACATGATTTAATGACTTGTAAATTTAAGTACACATTGATGGCCTAAGACACGAAACGAGTGTGTGAAAATGAACAGTATTTATATCATTTTTACCTCGTGTAACCACAGCCATGTCCAACTGAGCTGAAGGCACAGGCGCTTCGGTCTGCGGATGTGCCGGAAGTGATCGCTTGCGTGTGAACGTCACTCATTGTTTACACAGAGATTTCGGAAGTTTTAACTTTCACTAAACATATTTAGATATATCGAAATCATCTTCCATTGCGATTTCCTGTATATCTAAATATGTTTAGATCTTTACAGTGAAAGTTAAAACTTCCGAAATAATCTCTGTGTAAACAATGAGTGACGTACACGCACAAGCGATCACTTACGGCGCATGCGCAGACCGAAGCGCCCGTGCCTTCAGATCAGTTGGACATGGCTGTGGTTACACGAGGTAAAAACGATATAAAAACTGTTAATTTTCTCACACAAACCACTTGTTTCATGTCTTAGGCCATCAATGTGTACTTACATTTATGAGTCATTAAATCATGTTTAATTTTGACTTCTCTGTGCATGCTCTTTGAGGTGAAGCGAGGGTGGACCCCCTAAACCTGCATTATATGACTGATAGACAACAACGGTTTGACCGAAAAATATAAAAATTGAAAATACTGTGGAAACAAAGACACCTACATCTTGAATGCCCTTGAGGTAAGCTAAAACATATCAAAAATTAATTTCAAAGTGAACTATCCCTTTAAGGATAGTACCTTCAGAAACTTCAGTGAATAAGCACTTTTTTGCTGAAAATGGCTTTTTTTTGTTCAGTGTCACTACATCTGATCGTATGATGGTTGCATCTAGTTTAAAGCAAAAAAAGAGTAACATTTAATGGATATTAAAATTCAAATACAATTGAAATACTAAATAAAAGGCTACCACACTTCTGTTATTATATTGAAAGGTGTGCTTGCTAACAAAAAGCCCAAGCTGGACCATCAGACTATTTAGTTTTCTTCATCATTCTGCCTTTTTTTAGGGCCTGATGTTGCGTGAGGAGGGGGAAGGCAGAAGTAGAGGCTAGCTGTAATAAGCCTCAAAAGGGGAAGGAGGCGTTATTTGCCCCTACTGTTTCCCGGACGCTGGTCACATTTGAACTGGATCACTTTCCTGAGGTCCTGCTTCTTCCTAGACAGAGGAGGTGCACAAGCAGCAGCACTGGCCCCATTTTCGGGCCTCAGACCGAGACAGGCCAGGGCCCCCTGACTGTCTGGGTGCAGACTTGGGCCGACGTGGTATATAAGATTTAAAGGCACCTGAAAACGTTTTCCCTAACTCACTTTCCCTACCACCACCTCAACAGATATGCCAAACAATTCAAAGGGTGAAACTGGGACATCGACAAGAAAGACTCTCGATCTCCTGACCGCGCCGGTAGTCTGCTTGGTGGCCCGGAGAGACATGTATGTGGTGCGGCGCAACTCAGCGACCGTGTCAGGGGAAAGACCCGGATCCTGGTCCAAGTCTTTCAGCAAGTCGGCTTGTTATACACTGCCATTGTGTGCAGTGCAGCCTGACCCGCTGCCACACATGCCCTGCCATTTATGCGTGTTATGTGGCTTAGATGGCAGGGACGGAGCTTTCATCATTGAGGTCTCACCCAGTGAGAGATAGCTTGCAAACATCTCTAAAATAGGAGGTACTGACACATTCCCATGCATGCACATTCCCTCGATATTTGCATAGTTGGCATGCTGATGTTGATGGATACGGGCAGAGTACGGGTTCTTCCATACATTTTCAATCTTGGAATGCAGATTGGAAAGGAATGGAATGCTCACGGGAGCTAGTAGATTGTGGCCAGAAAGAAACTGCTCGTCCAGCCTTCCCCGAGTAGTCTCCTCCATCCTGCGCTGCCATGGCAAATCAAGACTGGCAGTAGCGCGCTCCGTTACCTCCACCAGTTCAGCATACATGGGCCAGGGGGGCTTGAAGCCAGAAAAGCACTGGCTGTTGGACCAGATGACGCATTTGACAATGCATCTTCTTCAAGCAGCTCACCCTCGTCAGCTGCTGAGGGGCGAGAGATTTATACCTCTCTCAAAGTACTGAGCAAGCTCTATCTGAGATCCCCACGATCTCAGCCTCCTCTCTGCCTCAGCATGAAGAGAAGGACAGATGATAGCAGAGTGTCTTAAGAGAAAAACACTCACAGTGCATGCAAATGGTCCCCTGTTGTGTGTGTCACCAGGTGTCAAAAATCTCAGACACGGGTTAGCACACTTCTTAAAGCACTTGTCACTTGCCATATTCAATACTCAGCAAAACAGTCCCTGAAGACGAAAAAGAACATGTTCTCTAGGCAACCCTTTCATACTTCCTGATCAAACTAGTAGGGATGCCATGGCTGTCGCTGGCTAATACAATAGCCATGATTTCTGCAGGCCTTCATTCATCAGTCACCCTGAGGTTTTCCCCAATCAGGACAATTGTGCGAATTCCCTTTCGAAAGGTTGTATTATTGACATCTAGTGTGTCACTACACTTCTTTTTCATTCTTCGTAGTATGTAATAAAAAGCATGTGAAACTTCAATATTCTCTTCCCTAGTTACAGCAAACATACACACATAGCAAATATACCTTGCATATAGAGATGTGCCAAATACCTTATAATTACTTGAAAACATAAAATAAATTCTAACGAATAATATAAAGAATAAATAAAATAAATTAAGTCAATGGGGTATTTCAGTACCCTTAGTCCTCTGAGTTGTTTCATGTGCATATGCATGTAAGCACAAATAATCATTTGCTTTTGTATATATCAGGTTTATGGATTCCAAAGAGCATAAAACAGGAAAACCTGATCCAGGTAAATAGAGTAGTTCCCTTTACTGTTTGTTGTGTGACATGCATGATGAGACAATGTGAAATACATTTACATTTAACATGCTTTAGTGCTATTGTTAAGGGGTCTCCTGATGACTTGTTTTTCTCTATTTCTGAAGGTTTTGTGTAATATTAAAGAGTTGAATGAAATTTCTGTCATTAATTACTCATGTCTCATGTCATTACAAACCTTTAAGACTTTGGGCTCTATCTTGCACCCGGCGCAAATGACTTTATACACTAACGCATGTCTCATTCCTATTTTGCAGCCGCGCAAAGCGGGCTTTTCCCCTCCACAGACGCACGTCGGTAAACTAGGAAATAAACTTACGCTCCTGGGCGGATCGCGCAAAAAAGAGGCGTGTTTCGGCGCAAACATTCCCTGGTGCTTTTTTACACTTCCAGAAAACAATTGCACCACTGACCAGAAAAATCCCGGTCTAAGTCAGTGGCACGTGGCGCGTTGTTCATAATGCTATTTTAAAGTCCCTGTAAAGTCAATTCTACAAAAAAGTTCTAAACACATTATAAATGTTACATATGTATTGCTAAAACATATTACAAAGTCTGTGAACTGTGAAGTACTGAAATGTGGAGTTAGACCGTTAAACAGTTTTTCACCATTGCAATTTTACGGATTAATTGGGCGGGGCTAAAACAGGACTCCGTGACGCACTGGAACCCATGAGCTGCTGGACACCCCCCTATTTGATGACGCACAGAGTCTGATCTCTCCCCTAACACGCAGTCACTCCCCGAGCACATTCGCATTCACCGCTCAATCGCGAGTGACTGTCAGTACTATTAGTTACTACAGCTGAGCCTACAGTTTTCTAGCTAGCTATGCCTTCAACACAGACATGCATGGGCTTCTACCTGGATGTGATCATGTACAAAACAGATCGGTATCTTCATTTAAATTTCCTTAAAAATGATCACATCAAGAAGAGGTTTTTAGAGAGCTTATACCTTGATGAAGAACTGAGGATCACCACCAACACCCGCCTCTGTAGTGATCATTTTACACTGGATCGTTTTATAAACTTTCCTTAGAGACAACTTGGATTGACTGATAATCCACTGTTACTGGTGAACGGGGCCGAAACGACGATCTCCCGCCTCAGTTTTCATCCTCCCGTCTCCAAAAGCTAATCAGCTAATATCATCGTCAACAGCTTTCCCGTGAGTGGGCGTGGTTTCAGCGCAGCCAGCGGACACACCCCCAGCGTTTGAGAGCAGAGAATCTGCTCATTTTTTCATGATTTTGATAGCTTATTTTGTGTACTTGCCGGCTTTTTTTATCATCCAAATTTGGCTGGGTGGCTAATTACACATTTTTCTGTGGTGTGACAAACTCAGAACACATACTTAATTTTGACTTTACAGGGACTTTAAGTGTGCATGCTTGGCTGTAATGTAGCGGGTGCACAAAGCGCATACACTTTGATTCTCTCATCAACACTGATGCAGCAGTTTTTATTTTTGCAAATCATACATTATAACAAGGAAAAATCAGAAAGATCAGACCTGTTTGCCCAATAGTGGCAAGAAACATGTATATAATGTTTAACCGACGCTGATTTGGATGGTTTCTCCCATCCCCATACAACGTCACTTCTCTATCTTTCACAGCCCTGACGAGAACGTCGGTCTCATCGGCTGTGAACGCTCCTGGCACGCGCCTGGTAAATCCGCCGTTATAATAACAATCCGTCATGCAACATGCGCACCTGCTCTTAAAGGGTATGTTGGATGAAGCTCTGATTGGTTTATTTCACGTTACGCCCAAACCACACCTATGAATAATGAAGTTACTTCAGACCAACCCCTTTTAGATTTGCGCCAGGCGCAAGAGGCATTTATCCCACCGGGAAAATAGCATTAGCGCCGGGATCCGCCCACTAAGTTACTTGTGTAAACTTGGGTTTCAGATCATTAAAGGGCACCTATTATGGAAAATTCTATTTTACATGGTGTTTGAACATATATGTGTGTTGGCAGTGTGTGAGCAAAACCAGCCTAGAATGATAAAAATCCATCCAGTGGTTTTTTTACAATCTCAATAAATCATATGCACTGTCTCAGAATGAGCTGTTCTAAGATTCAGCGCTTTGTGACGTAGAATTGAGCAAGGGGTTCGATTGACAGTGTGGTTGTGGCATAGACCCCGCCCTCGGTGATCTGTACACATCATCCTCCATTAAGAGACATTACCGGCTGTCGTTGAAACAATTGTTTCAACGACAGCCGGTAATGTCTCTTGGAAACGTAAACGTTCTGTCGTGGGTTAATCCTGTTGTTGTGGTTTAAAAGTTAATCCTCAACTGTGGATCATCATCTACTGTTTGCGATCCACCGTCACCTCCAGTAACAGTAAGTGTATTTTATGATTTTTGAGCAAATAGTCTTTTCAGTCAATATCAGCCAATTCAACAACAAATGCGTCTAAAGTTGTTGTCGTCGTAGGATGTCTGTGTAGGCTATATAATTTAAACCTTGTTTGTATAGTGTGTAACCACACGTTTATAAATATATATTTTTAAAGATATTGTATTAAAAACTGCATATATGTTGTTGTTCTGTAAGTTTGCCATCTTCTCACATTTGCCACAGAAGCACCTGTATGACAAGTAAACATGACGCACAGGTCCCTGCATAAATGTAATTTCGCTTGTACGTAGCAAACTTTATCACAGAATGTGTATGTAGTTTCAAAATATTGCGCCAGCTTCAGTGTTTGTGTGTGTCTGTGTGTGTGTGTGTGTTCAGTGGAGGTTCTACTTTGAATTACACCCAGGGCGAGACCCCCTTCGAGCGCCCCTTTATAATGCACAGTATAGCTTTTCTTTTATTATTAATAGTAAAATTCGTACCGATTTTCCCATGGCTGTCGTTGCAATAGAACCATGCACTCATTACACTGCGCTCTCCACAACGACAAAGATGTTTTAGTAGTATTTCCACCACAGAAAAACGCTTGCTGTAGCCTGCTGAAAGATTTATTTACGGAGAAGAGAAAAAACACCCAAGTGTTTGGGTGCACGTGCACTCCCATACAGAAAAGTTTATGAGCGCGCTTCCAGTGAGCGCATAATGAGCGCGCTTCCCGTGCGCCTATTTGAAACATAGAGGATTTGAAATAACGACCTCGAGCGCGCAAAAGACGCGATACGTGAACTAATCAGGAGATCCCATTGACATCGCTTCTGCGCACGGCACCTTCTCAGCAAGCAGGGCGCCATTGCCAATAATTGAATCGAAATGATAAAAAATAGAAAAACTTCGCGGCACAGAGGATTTTTTTAACTGCTCGTGCCGCCCCCCATGTGACATGAAGAAATGCCGCCCCAGGCGACTGCCCGGTTCGCCCGTGCCTAGAACCGCTACTGTGTGTGTTGCACATCCGGACGCGATTACAACTCTATAAGTACATAAATGTATCAAATAATCATAACGAGACGTACTGGTCCATTCTCATTTATGTTTATTCTGCCGGAGTCTCTTCGTATTATTTATAAATTCTGATTCAAACGAACGCTGAATGACATTCAAAACAGCGGTTTCTCTCACTCTCTCAGTACCGACTGCCATAGGTATCAATTTACGCCCTCATCCAAAGGCAGGGTGGGGATATGCAGCTCATTTGCATTTAAGGTGGTATAGTCCCCGAAACAGCTCATTTTTAAGCAGGCCCCAAAATTACATTTTTAAATGGTTATAATAAATTAACTATGGGGTATTTTGAGCTGAAACTTCACAAATACATTCTGGGGACACCCGAGACCAATATTACATCTTGTAAAAAGGGGCATAATAGGTGCCCTTTAAAATAGGGCCCTTTATGTCAGAATGCCGGCTCAGTATTGACATTCGTCGTGGTGCTCACGTGAACAGTGTCGGAAACTCACTCGGAAGAGAATAGGAAGTTCCTGTGGGTCAGAAAGCTCTCGGATTTTATCAAAATATCTTCATTTGTGTTCTATAATAAGTCTCACAGGTTTGGAATGACATGTGGGTGAGAAATTAATGACACAATTTTATTTTTTTGGGGTGATCTAACACTTTAAGTGATGTCAGTTGCCAGGCCTGACTCGTGGTACCTCAAACAAGACAAAAAAAAAATGTCCTTGTACAATGTGGTAACTAATTTCTTGTACTTAATAATTAGTTTTCCATTAACTGTTTAATTTTTGCAGCTGAAACCACCAAGCCAGCCCCATACCCACTTAACACTATGGATGTGATGACACCGTTCTGCTTCAGAGAGTGGGTGGAAAAGCAGAAGCCTGCCTTGGCCTATAGTCAGCCGGTTGATATGTTTGGAGCAAAGTTCGAGACTCAGGTAAGGAGAAGGCGGCTAGCTAAATCAATCAGTCCTACTTCCTGCATTAGATGTGATCCTAATCATTAATTAAAGGTCTGACTATGAACAATTTCTCACCAGAAAGGTAGTGACATAAGCTTAAGGTAGGCAGAGAGAGGGAGACAAAACTGATCCAAACCTTACAAGAACAGGAAAAATAATGTTAATATAAATATAAACTTGAACCTCAGTTCTTTCTTACTAGTTCTACACATTTATGTCCTGTCCAGTTCTGTCTAACACATGGCAACAGTACCTATTGGACATGCAAAGTATTCATTTACAGATCATAAGTTTACATAGTCCATGAAGAATCTGCAAAATGATAGTTATTGCAAGAAATAAGCATGTTGTTCCATGTTCCATGTTGCATGGAACAACATTATTTTTTATTATTATATATTTTTTTATTAATATTCCAGGTTTTGACTATCAAAAAAGTATTTATTTGAGTCAAGCCTGTTTCATAGATAGATAGACAGATAGATAGATATTGTTATAAAAAAGTAGCACAATAAACAATACATATTTAGCTATGAGCTAATTTTTTTACAGGATTTATTAGGCTACTGTTAATTTATACATGTTGGTCATTGCTATTTTGTGTTCATTTTAATAGATTAACTAATGTTTTAACTAATCTTAAATATGTAAAATATGAAAAAAAAAATAATAACATTAACAAAGAATAAAAAATGCCAGTTTATGATGCTTAATGCGTTACCCAATGTTACAAATTGAACCTTATTGTGCCAACCTAATGTGTGAACATCCTGGTTGAGTATGCTCTCCCTGAAGGAGAGAATGGAGGATGTAGTCGACGTCGACTGAATGGGATCATGCCAGGGAGCCAGTCATCTTCAAGTACTATTGAATGAGCCATTCGAATTTGGCTTGCGTGACTTGGAGGATACACATACGGACTGGGCGGATGACCGGACAGTACAACAGACAGTACAAAGGAACTCGACAGGGTTCAGCTAATAAGGGGAACTCAACTGGAGCAAGAATTGCGCACGTATCCATTGTTGCAGGGGAACAAATGTAACTGTGTGGCAGTCTCCACTCTCCCTGGGCCACACGTGAGGCTCGTCAGCGGCACAATTGAGCAGGCCAGAAGTAATAAGTGTAATGAAGCTTCTGACTCCGAGGAGGAGGTGGCAGGAGAGTTGTGACATGCGAGGGAAGTGCAACGCAACGGTCGCAATGCTTTTCAGACCAGTACAAATTCGCTGAGTAGCGGTGTCTCAAAGCGAGATGAACTGGGTCATCTCCCCCGACTGATCCTGGGTTTTCTCAAGGTTTTTTGGTGTCACCTGATGGAGTTTTGTTTTCTTGCCACTGTTGCCTTGGCTTTTGGCTTGCTTAGTTAGCAACATTTAATATTCAACTATATCATTGATCTGCCTTACTTAAGGTGGACTATGACGCAATTTTCTTCTAGAAACAAACTTTGTTATATTATTTTCATGTTAGCACTTTGAAGCTGCTTTGATACAATCTGTATTGTAAAAAGCACTATATAAATAAAGATGTCTTGATGTCTTGACTTGAATTGACTCGACTTAGCCGGTATTGATGGACACTCGTTCTCGGGACCGTTGCCCCGGAGAAACAAAAGGTCTGTTATGGACTGAGGGTTTGGTGGCAGGCCGGGGTGCTTTTACACCGAGCGAATTTGAATGAATAAAGAATAAAAGTGATAGTAAAATGAATGTCATATTACTGCCACTGTGCGACCCCGCCTAGAGGAATAAGCTGAGAGAGAGAGAGAGAGAGAGAGAGATAGTAGTAAATATGACTACAATTACAATTAAACTACAATTAAAGTACTAAAATTAAATTTGTCGACATTCATTAGGTAACCTTGCCTAACAATACTATAGCATTTATTAATCTAGATCAATCAGTGATAAAATGACCTAAAAACTGTAATATACTAATACATGTTGCATTTTAATATTCCTTTATGCAATGCATTATATGCATAATATGAACCCAAACACAAACCTGTCACAGTCCTCCGTCTGCACCAGTCTGTCTCGTCATCTGCACTACACTTCCCCGGATCCTTTTGTTTCTACTCCAGGACTCACTCCCCAATCAGCCACCTGTTCCTCGTCCTGTCATCATCATTTTCACCTGTTTGCACCTCGTTTAGTTTGATTCCTCTGTGTATTTAGTTCCATCTTATTCAGTCTGTCTTTGTCGGTCGATGTTTAATGTTACTTGGTGAAACCCTGTCTTCCTGCCTGTATGTTTAAAATAAATGCGTATCTTTGTGTTAATCTGGATTCCTCCCGCTACTTCTGCCTGCACTCCTGCACCCCTGCACCGTACCCCGTGACAGATCGACTGACCGCAAAGCAACATGGACGCCGTGATTTTCCAGGGGATTCTCCACCCGATTCGGCGCCCCCGTTTGATGCTCGTCCCCCGAAAGCCGGCACTCACCGTCATCCCTGCCGAGCCCGAGCTTCCCCCGCTGGTTCCGTCCAGCCTCGCCGAGCCCGCGCTCTCCTCTTCGCTGGTTCCGTCCAGCCTCGCCGAGCCCGAGCTCTCTTCTCCGCTGGTTCCGTCCAGCCTCGCCGAGCCCGAGCTCTCTTCTACGCTGGTTCCGCCCAGCCCCGCCGAGCCCAAGCCTTCCTCTTCGCTGGTTCCGTCCAGCCCCGTCCAGCCTGCATCAGAGACCGTCCAGCCAACGCCAGAGACCGTCCAGCCAACGCCAGAGACCGTCCAGCCAGCCCCAGAGACCGTCCAGCCAGCCCCAGAGACCGTCCAGCCAGCGCCCGAGACCGTCCAGCCAGCACCCGAGACCGTCCAGCCAGCGCCCGAGACCGTCCAGCCAGCGCCCGAGACCGTCCAGCCAGCGCCCGAGACCGTCCAGCCAGAGCCCGAGACCATGGTCCCTCCCAGCCTCCCTCTCCCACCTCCTCCTAACCATTACATTTGGACTGTTCATCCACCACTGCTGGTCATCCCCTCTGCTCACTCAAGCCCCTTCAGTAAGGCCGTGTGCAGGTCTACACTTCTGTCCTCAGAGCCCACACCTTCATCTCACCCTGTCATCCCTCCGCCTTCACCTAGAACCGCCACTCCCTCATCGCCTCCGCAGTCCGTCTGCCCGGAAGCTCCGCTGGGCTCGAGCGCCACGCCAGGTCGGCCCTCGTTGCTCGACGCCCAGTACCAGCCACGGACTTCCGGGATTCGGGCTGCACCCTCACCCTGCACCCCTTCGGCATCCCTGGACTCCTCCCTTCCTCTGGTCTCCCCGTCGGCCTCCCTCGCCTCATCGTCACTCCGGTCACCCGTCCCCGCGTCGCCTCTTCGGTCCCGTGGATCTACGGCGCGGCTTCAGCGTGCCAGGACTCCGTTGGCGCCATGGTTCTTCGGCCTTTCAGTTCCGCCGTGGCCGCCTAAAGGGTCCTCACCGCCGTGGCCGCCTGAAGGGTCCTCGCCGCCGTGGCCGCCTAAAGGGTCCTCACCGCCGTGGCCGCCCGAAGGGACCTCACCACCATGGCCGCCCGAAGGGACCTCACCGCCACGCCCGCATCCTGCTCCGCCCTGGCCACGCCCGCATCCTGCTCCGCCCTGGCCACGCCCGCATCCTGCTCCGCCCTGGCCACGCCCTCATCCTGCTCCGCCCTGGCCACGCCCTCATCCTGCTCTGCCCTGGCCACGCCCTCATCCTGCTCCGCCCTGGCCACGCCCTCATCCTGCTCCGCCCTGGGGGGCTTCCTGCTCCAGACCACGTCCTCCACAGCCTCCAGGGCGCCCACCCCCCCTCCCCGTTGATGTTACGGCGTGAGGTCACGCCTACCGGGAGGGGGGAGTGATGTCACAGTCCTCCGTCTGCACCAGTCTGTCTCGTCATCTGCACTACACTTCCCCGGATCCTTTTGTTTCTACTCCCGGACTCACTCCCCAATCAGCCACCTGTTCCTCGTCCTGTCATCATCATTTTCACCTGTTTGCACCTCGTTTAGTTTGATTCCTCTGTGTATTTAGTTCCATCTTATTCAGTCTGTCTTTGTCGGTCGATGTTTAATGTTACTTGGTGAAACCCTGTCTTCCTGCCTGTATGTTTAAAATAAATGCGTATCTTTGTGTTAATCTGGATTCCTCCCGCTACTTCTGCCTGCACTCCTGCACCCCTGCACCGTACCCCGTGACAAAACCAAACAGTAACCAAACCAAGATGAATAAATGTTGATAATTCTCTGTTGATGCATGACAGCTAATGGTTTACATGTGCTTTAATTATTCTATTATTTTTATTATTATTATTATTATATAAAATCTATTATATATATATTAACCTATTTTAACTGTATGGTTGGTTGGGTTATTTTTTTTTATTTATTTTTTTTGGCTTTTTTTTTTAAATCTAAATTTTACCCACTGTATGTTCCTTGACTGAATTTATTTCTTTTTTACATTTTGATACTTTTTAGGTTTTTTTATACTCTTTGCACATTTGGTAGTGGAGAGTTTCAAGCAGTGTTTTGATAAAAATGGTTTGATTTCACTTAAAGTGAGATTTTTTTTTTTCGACTGTGGTATCGATTTAGCATCGATACGAGGTATTAGGTTCAGGTATCGTACCGAAGCCAAAATTGTGGTATCAAGCTATCCCTAGACACAGGTGCACCTGTGTCGCGACAGACCCCTCCACTGGAGGGATAGCCTCGCAACCCTTCACCACTGCTCCATCAAGGGTAGTGAGGGGGGAAAAGCTATTCAAGCTGATTCTGGCAAAGAAAGGTGTCAACCACAACCTGGTAAACTCTCCATGCACTTCGGGAATAATAAAAGGCACTGGGGCGACGAGCTGAGAACCAGTGCGGCCCGCACTGAGATACCAATCCTCCAACCGAGACTGAGCAGGACCCGGTGGAGGATTCCACTAAAGCCCGGCAGCCTCGGCCTGTTTTCAGCACAGCTGACATTTCTGGATCTGGCTTGGGCAACGTTACACTCCCACAGGAAGATAACGCAGCCGAGTCGTCATCTCCAGAGGCCAGCTCACCCTCCGATGCTGCTATCAACATCTTATCCTCTGGGGAAATCCCAATTGAAACAGCTGATCCGTCCATTACAGAGGGACCAGCACGTTCATCAGGAATTCGATCCGCTATGGTGCAATGAAACACTATAGACTTGAGGTCTTCGTCTTCAGAGATTCACATTTTTGCACAGAGACCATTTTCAAAAACTTCCACAAGTGTGCTTATACTTTTCAGGCACCAAAAACGCTGTTGTCGTGTAAATGTTTGCATAACATTTTTTTACGTTTTTAGTTGAAAAGGTGTCGTGTAAACAGCCTCTGAGTTAGTTCTTGGTTCTGATATTGGTCTAGGTTAAATGCTGTATAGTCTGTTTGATGCGGGTCTGCCTGGGTATTCCTGAGTTTCCTTTCGTAGTCACTTCGAGTTACGTCAGAAGTGACGGAGAATGGGGGTTTCGCATAGAAAGCCAATCCTCTTCGAGTATTTAACAACGAGCCAATGGCATGAAAATGCCTTGGGGCTGCGGAATTTGCATAGCGTATCTCCGCCCCACGCAGTGGGTATAAAAGGAGGAAGTGAACGCAACCACAGTATGTTTTCGCTTGGAGCCAAGAGACCTCTTCACTCCTAAAGCCATTCTCACTGATCCAAAGACTCTTCGAGACAAGCGTCCTCTTCAGTGTTGGTGTGACGGCGGTACCCAGCGAGATTCTGCATCGCCTGCGATCTGAGCAGTGGTCTGCCAGACTTTGGGCTTCTCCCTGGTCGCCTCAGCGCTGAAAGAGTGAATTTCCTCCTCTTATTGAAAGAGCTGCACGTGGCACATCTTTTTAAAGATGTCTCGCCCGTGTTCTTCTGGGTGCGGCCGATTCATGTCATCTTCTGATGGTCACGATCGCTGCTCTGTGTGCCTGGGCATTCAGCATGCTGCAGCAGCGTTCGTGGATGACTCATGTTCCTTCTGTGGGAACATGACCATCTCTACACTGAGATCTAGACTCAATGATCTGAAGAAAGTGAGAGTCCCCGTCCCCGCTACTCGATCTGCTTCTTCCACGAGAAGCTCTTCGACTCGCGGCCAGGGTGATCTGACGGTGACGGTGTGGAACAAAACCCCGACGCTAGTTCCTCGGGCCACACCCCCCGCTCCAGTGGTAGAGCCAGCGAGCGCCAGTTCTAATTAGCCGTCTGCCTCTTCGCAGGTACCGTCTGTTTCGTTCGGCGCTCCAGAGGATGATGCGATGTCGATCACAGCATCACAAGGCGGGCTTGATTCCTCGGGAGATGAGGATGCGGCTGCGTTGCCTCCCTCGGGAGTGCCAGCGTTGCCCGTGTCTGATCCCGAGTTAACGGCCATGCTATCTCGGGCCGCCGTGAGTATCGGGTTAGAGTGGAACCCTCTGCCCTGCCCCAATCTCTCACGGATGGATAATTGGTTTTTGGGCAAGGCTGCCGCCGCAAGGCCACAGCCGACCCCAATACCTTTTTTCCCCGAGCTGCATGCGGAGCTTACTCGCACTTGGAAGGCTCCTTTGTCCTCCCGAGAGCGCGCTCTAGCCTCCCCCGCCTTTCCTCCCTCGATGGTGGGGCCGCCCGTGGGTACACTGGGATGCCCCCGGTGGAGCGCTCTGTTGCGATGCAGCTGTGTCCACAGAGCGCCTCCTCCCGTGGTCCTCCTAAGCACCCATCCAAAGCCTGTAGGTTCTCGTCTGCTATGGCGGCGCGTTCATATAGAGCGGCGGGACAGGCGGCCTCTGCCCTGCATGCGATGAGCACTGTAAAGACTCTGGGTCGGTTCTGATCAGGGGGGAATTTGCATATCATAATTAATAATTGATAATTAATAATTATTCATACAGATTTGGATCAGACCGGTCTTACATGTTAATTTATTAATTTTACCCATATGCATACATGTGCATCCCCGCAATCCACCACAAATTAATTGTTATTGATTGCAAGGACCACGTTTTACAAGACAGGTAAAATCAATTAGCTCAATTAAGTTATATAGCTTGTGAAAACAAATTCTGTGGCCACTAGAATCTGCCTTCCCTGCTATATGACCAAATACCCTCTTAGGTATTTATAGTTCTGTAAAGCGTGTAGCTTTAAATCGACATTTCATTGACCCGTATCATGAGCAAGACAATCAGTCAAGGTAAGCATATTTTGTATTTAATAAAGTTCCTACTTAAGCATTCACTACGTTACAATGATACATGTATTTACAAACATTAAAACACAAACTAAGACGACGCAGAGCGTTTAGACAATGGATACGCGCAAGTTAAGTGAGTTTGAGAGAGAGAGTGAGAGAGAGAGTGAGTTGTAAGAGAGAGAGAGAGTTACGTTCATCAAAACAGTCAGTTAACCTTTCTTGACACCCCAAAAACATCTTCTTAATGCTTCTTAGAAGCTCTAAAAGAAGGTATACTTGCAAGGCACATGTGGTCTGTGTGAGTCGTGGGCTCGTTGCTCGACCCGTTCGGGCCACGTGTCGGCTAGAGGTGCGCCGGTCCGGCGCGCGTGCGTCACGTGAAGCGCGGCCGCGGCATGTTGGCGCGGCCCGTCCCGGCTCGTTCATGGCTGCTTTGTTCCGTGGGGAGTCACGTGGCGTTCGTCGGCATTTAGCGCCAGTGTTTGAAAGGCTGAGAGTCTTTGAGGTGACGTTACCCGAGGAGATAGTTCGGCAAAGTCCACTTCCTTTCCTGGAAGACGAACTTGGTAGTCCACTTGAGGAAAAGATGAAACTTTTAGACGAACAAAAGGAAAGACCCATGGTTGGATCAGAGTCCCGTGAGGTTTACATGTTGAGCGCTGGAAAGTTCAGAAGAGAGAGAGGGCGGACCTGCGTTCTCACATTTATCACCTTGGAGAAATCCATCCCCTTCCTGTTGGCTTGAGCCAATCGGAGAGTGGATGTTGCACGCGGGAAGCTTTCTTTTGTTCCTCAGCGCGGGCTTCTCGTGGAAGGGGGTGTGTTAAATGAGGGTTTTGCAATAGCAATTTGATCTTCATTGGCAGTACAATGAATTAAAAATACACTTTACTTTACATCTCTATGCATATTCGAGTGTTTCATTCAATAAGCATTCTAGAGATATCAAGGAACATTATGTTATATCAAAGGAATATACACTTATGTTTCGAATGCATGACGAAGGTATTTTTAATTCCTATTTAAACCGTGACCAAACAAAGTTATTTCACTGTGACATGGGGAAGACACATATACATAAAAACCATTGAAAACATTTTGTTGAATGTTTTTAAACACCAAAAGTCCTTCTCTTTGTTCAAAAACATTCCACACATTCCGATGTGTGGGGGAAGTGAAAGGTTTGTGTGTGCGTTTATGTGTTTCAGAATGTCGCCTGGCCAAGATTCCTTACATCTCCCCCTTTTCGTTTGGTGAAGTCCTTGTGTGACTTCATCGAACGACACCATCGCAATGGACGGATGGCAGGTGAATCATGAGGGTCAGGTGGCAGGCGGCGGCTAGGCTGAGGTAGGGGCTCAGCTTGCTGAGGTTTGACGCAGTCTCCAGCGTGGTACCCTCTTCCTGAGGGTCCCGTGGTGGCTGTGGAGGTTTGCATTTCCTTGCCTCTTGTGCAGCGTGGATGTCAAGTGTCAGGGTGTGGTTGATTACCGTAGAGGTACCCAGTGCAGAATCAGCTGCAGTCCAGGATTGGACTACCGGTGAGGCAGTTGTGCAGTGCAACAGGTGTGCAGTTGAGACACAGCGGTCACTGGGAACAAGTCCAGTTTGGCTGGACCCCTCCTATCATCGTTCATAATTCCAGTTCTGGAATCAGGGTGAAATCGTGGGTTTCGTCCTGGCTGGGACTTGACTCACGCTCGGTTGCAGCAGGGTAGCTCGGGTCTTGGAGCAAAGGCTGCTTGGTGAATTTTAGCAAAGTCATTCTGGCAGACAGTGAACAGTTGTCTCGCTGGAGCTCACTTGTCTGGTTCAGTAGAATGCTGTGTGCGTTGCGGATTTATCACAGTTCCTTTCAATTTCTTGATGGTCTGTGAGGAGGCACTCTGTGTTGTGAGTTACCTTTTTGGCTGTGGGATTTCAGTTCGTTTGGTTGCTGGACAGGCCGGTGTTTGACTGCGTACTGACAGCAGCGGCGTGGGAGTCCATTTAGCTCTGCTTGCGTGGCAGTCGACCATATGCTGTCTGATGTCGGACCCGGCGGTGAGGCGGTCGACAGTAGCTGTCCTCTGGTTGGCTGGAGGCACAGGAAGACGACCACAGCAGCATCCTGTAACAGAGACAGGGGAGAGAGAGAAAGGGAGGAAAGAATTCAGCGGCTGTCGGCTGGGACAGTCTGATGCCTTTGAGGATGCCGAGATGTCCTGGTGCTGCGGTGTGCAGCCCACATGGTGCGTGACTGGGCATACACTGGCATATCCCCCTTTCTGCACCGTGGCAGCACAAGCCGTGGCGAAGTGATGTCACGAGGTGCATGAAACTGAGTTGTAGGGCCGTTGAGCAGCATGTTCTTGGTGTGCTGCCTGATGTGTCCGACGGCAGGCTTGGGAGGTTGGAGGGGTAAAGAGGTGGTAGTTTCAGAGTTCATTTGGTTAGTCAAAGTCTTTAGTGAGCTGAAAGGTGCAGAGTAGCAAGTTCATTTCTCCATTTGGTGCTGAGGCTGTGCCTTCATGGCTGGCTGCGGGAGTTCTTGTGACCTCTGTGACCTGCCAGTTAGGTTCTCTTGACCTGTATGACTGGAGGGGGAGGGGTTCTTGAACTTGAGCTCAGGCATTCAGTTGTTTAAAGTCTATTAAAGGCTCAAAGCGATCTAACAGATCTTGGGCAATCAGAAGTGGGTACGTGATCGTTCTTGATCGGTACCCTGGGTGAATCAGGCTCATAGGACCAAATGGATGAATGGGAGCTACCTGTTTTGAGCCAGAAGTTGTTTTGGCTGTAGGGTTTTCATTCAGCTCACATGTTTGGGCTTTGAGAGTGCGTTCTTGACTCTTAGCTTTAGCAGTGAGTCTTTCGAAGAGTTGGGCTGACATTAGCGTGATGTTTGAGCTAGTGTCTGACAGGCCTTCAAGGCTCAAATGATTGTCTCTGGTGGTGGTTATGTAGAGTCTTTTGGGCCACCCCCTTTTGTTTAGGGTTTCCAGAAGTTTAGGCATCTGGGCTGGTGTTGTGATCGATGAGCGGTTAGGGCCGGTGTTTTGTGGGACACCGGACTGTCATGCTCAGGTTGTGCAGCTGTCAGTTGTAGCGGCTGCTTGGTGTTGTCGCTTTGTGATGCGACAGTGAGCTCTGTGGTCTGATGCTGACGAGCAGTGTTCTGGGTGTCTGGCTTGGGTCTTGCGCTGAGACATAGACTGTCTGACTTGTCTCCTTGTGATGTCTCGTGCAGAAACGCTTTCAGCACCTTCAGGATTTCTGCCGTCTGTGACGTGGCTGCACTGTTGTTATCTGATGTGTGCTCAGACTTGTGCTTACCAGTGGCGTGTTGAGAGGGTACCGCTCTGGGCTGGTTGGGCTTGAGTCTCTTGGTGCTGGGCGGTCCATTCTGGGTCGCCGGCTGGCTTCCAGAAATGTTTCAGAGCTCTTGCTCTGGGGCGTTAGATGAGCACCATGACTGTTGTGTTGCCCTCTGCTGGCCTGGAACGGTTTAACTCTCAGTGAAGGTGTTTGTGATGTATGGGGTGCCTTCTAGGGGCAGCTCTGAGTCGTGCTCAGAGACAGGTTAGTCTGAGGGTTTTTACACAGTCTTTTCGGACAAAGCCTTTGCTTAATGTGAGCTTTGCGGGCCCAGTCTCGTAGCTGAGGTAGACAGGCTACAAGCACAGGCCAGGGTGCTTATCGACTAACTCACTGTGGGATGCAGGTTTTAAGGGAACAAAGTTCTGAAACTGGTATCCTTTTCATACCTGATGGTTTGCTTCTCGAAGTAGGCTTGCCGAAGTCGGTGGAGTTTCAAGTCGGTCTTACTTGATGTCCACGGTGGTGATAACCCTTGGTCTGATTCTGGATCAGGGAGTTAAGCGATCAAAGCTTATTGCAACAGCTGGTAGTCCATTTTGACAGTCTCTGTTTGACGATCTAGGAAGCTGTGCACCTCGCGACTGGACGTAATCCATATCAAGCAGAATCTGTTTCATGCAGTCATGTTGGTTAGACAGTTTGCAAGTGAAAGTCTTGTCTGCATGTCGTGGGTAGATGCAGGGTCCTGAGTGAATCTTGGGACCTTTCTGGTTAGCTTTGTTGCATCCTTTTTGGAGCCATGCCGTGGTTTGGGGCAGTGGTTCCTTGGCAGGTTGAGGTCGGTTTAAGCAGGGGCTCTGTGGCATTCTGGCACACTTGTTGTGAGTGACTAATGCATGGCCCTAAAAGTTCAGAACTACTGCTTAATAAGTTAGTTAAGTGTTTAGCATAAAGCTAAGTGTCTCTTGTGTCCTTATCTTAGCTGTGCATGTTAGGGCTAAGTCTTGTGTGGTTCCGAGCGTATTTCCTGGAAAGGACATATCCGAGATGAAATAAATAACATAAGGTGGTCCTTATGACTAAATTATTTCTCTGGACTTAGCTGGTGGTCCACTATGGCTCGACGAAGTGAACAATAATAGGAAAAGGACCGCTTTCTTATTTAAATTCTGCTTATTATCGACCCTCAGGACTCTAGTAGTGCCCTAGTAAATTGTTGAAATTACTTGCGTTGCAGGGTCACGAACGAGTGCATTGGTTGAAACTAAGCCAAAATAACAAATAAGGGGGTCTCTGTTTCCTTTCTGGGCCCTATTGGGAATAGAACCACACTTGGACAAGAGAGGAAATGAAATTAAATCATATAGATGACCTAAGGGAATAGCTGCTTGCTATTATCATCAAGGTCGAAGGAAAGAAATAATCAATGAGGCAAAATAAAATTAAAATTAAAGCAAAAGGAAATAAAGTGATCAAAACACGGGAATGATCTGAGGTCAAGAGTGTTCAGTGGCATTAGTGACTAAACTTTGGATTTGCTTTGATCAACACTATAGTGGGTTGTAGCGGTTGGGTGTTCAAAACCACATTGTGTGTCCCTCCAAAGCTTTAGTCAACATGCCGATGAAAATTCCTACGGTTACACGCGTTATTCTGTAGTTAGTTACGCAGTTTTCATGTAGTTAAACTTAAGTTCAATTAACAAGGCATCTGCGAAGTTCGTCCTTAACGGTTAGCAAGGAGTATTCCTAACCCTGTGAAGGTAAACTTTAGCTAATAAGAATGGTAAACATGGAAAGTGAGTAATTTAAAACCCTAACTGGTGTTGAGAAAGTATTCTAGAATACTTTGCACTGTGGAACACGAGCGGTGAGTAAGGGTTCACGTAAATGATGCTAACTCTTAACTGTGGAGGTTATTCAGCTTAGCTTATGTTGGATGGGAGCTAGGTAAGGTTAGCTTAGCCTAGGTTAGCTTGATGCTAAGCTAGGTTAGCTTAGCCGGAGTTAGCTTAGTGCTGGGTTAGTTTAGCTTAGTCTAAGTTAGCTTGATGCTAGGCTAGCCACCCAGGCTGGTTTGCTTACAAAAGTGACATTACAAGGTAACACTTCCTGTGACAAGTTGTTGTCATGGGAACCAGAGCGTGTCAGAGCAATTCAACAGTATCTGAAGAATGTCTGTATATTTTACATGAATCATGCACGTTTTAATGGGTTAAAAGGAGGCGCCTATACTTTATGATTTTCAAGAACTTTGGTTGCATTCAGTAAAACGCAAATGTGTTTTGGCATTTGCTGATTTTCTCATGGAACTCTGTTCTTTACTTTACACGTCTTCTATTTGTTTACAAAGTAAGGAAATAGATTTGCTGCAAGTCAAAGCTTGTCTTGTTCTATTTGTTTACAGAGTAAGGAAATAGGTTTGCTGCTGAGTCAAAGCTCGTCTAAGCATATATAGGTACGTCTCTCTCATGCATGAGTGTTAGCTCTTCCGCGAGTAACTTGTTTTGATCGTTTAGTGGCTTTCTGCTTGTCGATGCAGCTAAAATTTAGGTGAATTACATCAATCTAACAATGACATTAAGGCCTTTACTTTGTAGAAAGGGGGAGCGTCTCCCAGGTCTACCTACATATAACTCTGTCCTGGGCTTCCTTCGTCAGGAACAGGTTTAGTCATACCGCGATTTGGATTTCTTTTTAACCAAAGCAGAATAGATATCGGTACAGATTACAAGCTGCTGAGGTGATACCTTTGTTACACAGACTTACGCTTTAATGCTGACGTTCTTGATATCAGTTGGGACTCTAAGGCTGTTTTTTTTTTTAAGTAGAGATGTCAATTCCAGCTATTTGTTTTATCTGCATTTAGATAAGCCAGCGATCAAGATGCGTGTTGCACGTTGCGTCTTAGTTGGGTCGCGATGATCGAGTGCACGCCTGTAGGTTAACAATAGTTAAAACTCGGGTGATTTTACTACACTCTGTCGTCAGGGTAACGTACTGTATGCCCTGTTCGGAGTTGGTGTTTTCTGTAACTCTTCACTGTCATGGAACCTAATGTTTAACGGTGCTGATTTAAACAACATCTAGAAACTGTCTGTTTCAAAAGAGTCGTGCATAGTCCGTCGGCCGTTGAGGCTTACATGCCTATCTCAGATTCCTTTAACTTAGTAAAATTCTAATTCTACAAACGCAGAGTCTTGCACGGTGTTCGTGCTGTGTGTCTTCTGGTTCTGCAGTTCAGAATAATTTGGGGTTTGAGGAATTTTTACTGGGGGCCTTCACGCCTCGTTGAGTGGGCATGGTGTGGGGCCGAGAGAACTATGGTGACTGACGGGTTTTTGGAGGGAAAGTTTCTTGAAACTGGCGTCCTCCTCAGTTACATGTTCGTTATAAGTTCCACAGAAAACTCGTTCGGAGCCGGTGGTGATGGTACAGGCCCTCCGGGGTCTGTCTTGCTGGGTGTCGGTGTCGCGTTCACCAGTTGGAGACAGCAGGTGAAAGGTCACCGTCTTGTAGATTGTCAGAGATGTTGTGGAAGGCGGGCTTTTCCACCCCCCTTTTTCAGCTCTTGTGCATTGGCTGAAATGTGCAGACTGGTCAGGGGAAGCTTGTGGTGTGTGTCCTCCCCCTTCCAGTCATGCTGCAGTCTATCAGAGTGTTGCAACTCTGTAGGTCAAGTTCGTGTTCGAGATCTTGTCTCTGCTGAACGAGCTTGTGGGTGGTCGCACGGGCCTCTTGTGCAGGCCGTGGCTTTTGAGTCTCTTTCAGTTCAGTCTCTGCTCTTTGCAAGAGACTTCACTTTGTCGGAGTTTCTCGTTGAATTATTTTTAGTTCTTTTCTCTGGCTATTCTTCTTCAGTCTGTGTAGAAAATTAGACAGGGCAGTTTGAAGTCTTTCCACTTCCTTCGGTAGCTCGGGGTCGTTGTCATCCTCGGCGTTACAACCTTGTGCTCCAGGGCGATGCGGCTCCTTTCGCGGAGGCGTGCGTGTGCGTTGAGCTGGTGAACGAGGTTGTGACGTGTCTGGCCCAGTCTTTGTCAGCTGCTCTTGGCTCGGGGCTCTGAGTCGCTGGTGGCTTTGGGCAGGGATGGAGATGTCATGAATCTCAGCCATGTCTCCAGGTTGTCCCAGGTCGTCCCAGCGGGTTGTGGGACTGTAGGACTGGAACATACTGCCTTCACTGTGGACGAGAGGAACACAACACACACAGACAGACCAATGCCAGTTCGACTACTTTTAACGAGCTATAATACAGGCTAAGCCGTGTATGAGAATTTTGGTTAACTGATGCAGACAGTTAAACCGTTTGGTGGGACAATTTGGGTAGGTCATCATGGGTCTGAATGAAGGTTTTTGACAGGGCGCTAGCTTAGGGGTCACCTGTTGGTGCTAACGACTTGGTTGTCAAACTATTCTTCAGCTTTCCTTGGTGTGTCAGAGAGGTTCTGTCTCTAGGTGAACTGAAAGGAACAGAGCACAACAGAACAGAGCAATGGCAATCTAGCAAAGTTTGAAGTAACATGCAACCATCAGAGATGGGGAGGTCTGTACTGAAATGGCATTAGTAGTAGTACACCAGCAGTGTTAGAAAGGGGAAGAAGAGAAGGCCTAAGCCTGTTTGGAACCAGTTTGTGGCTCGGAGAGGAGGAAGCCAACCACTTCAAATTACCAGGGGAATCTCTAGGTTCTGTGGCAAGTAGTAAGTGGATGGGTTTTAATACCTTTTCTAGTTTGCCTGGGGTGAAATGAGGTCATTCTGGCCGGAGTCAGCATCGTGGTTGGTCCTTCTGTCGCCCCACACATGACAGCAGTGTCCCGGGCCTTTCGGTGCATCTATACAGAGGTGCGCCCTCTCAAGCAACTTGACCTTGAACACAACCGGCGGTGCCAGATTGGTGATATCGTGTTGCGGGCCGCACCAACAGAAGATACAGAAAAGTCCGAGACTCGCGCTCAGTCAGTGATGGTGACGCAGATCAGACGAACCAGCTCGCTGGACCCCAGGCAGAGATGACTGTCAAATCATCACAGCACGAGAGAGATTTCTACTTGCAAACACAAAACAGGATGAAGAACAAGTGTACTTCAATGTGAATTAAAGCTCCTTTATCTAAATCAAATTGAGTGTCTTTTTTTGTAGAAAAATCAAAGGCAACAGCTTTACTAAAATTATGGTATAAACAAAAAGGAAATTATGACAATGTTACTTATCAGAATAACCTAGCCTCCATTCAGGAAAGGGATAGAGTGCCGCAATGAAGAACACAGGAGGAAGCGAGCTGTAGTGGCGGGTTTTGGCCACTTAAGGGTTTTGGGCCACTTCCTGCTAGTGTTTCACCGGGCTGACAGAGAGCTTGATTTAAATTGCATTCAAACTGATTTAAACACAATTCAAATTGAGCAAATGCATAGGGGTTAAGTAACCATTAGATTAGTAAGGATACAGTTGTACCGAGACCAGATCAAAATTATTAAAAATAATTTGAGGAGGAAATATAGAAATAAAGCCATAAACAATTCCCAATGGGAAATGAGAGAATTAATTCAAATTAACTTCGAAATTTGTCTGTTTCAAACCAAATTTGAATAAGTGTAGGAAATTAAAGGTTGGTGTCATATTTGATGATAATCACGATTACGGTGAGGGATCAGTGATAACCAGAATACAACCAACAGAGAGAGCCATGCAGAACAGAGTGATGTTAGCTGACGACTTAGCAAAGGGACGGCCACAAGGGGGCGCTTTCTTCTAAGTGGTCATCAGAAGCTGCTAAGACTTAATTCTGAATTTTAAATTCAAACGTGGTTTGAACCAAATTCAAAACAAGTGCACACAGTCAAGGTAAAGAAAATCATGTTATTACAACGAGGCTGTAAATTGCACATGCATTGAAAGTTAGAGAAACTAGTTCAAAATTTCAGTAAGAAAATAGGAATTTTCTAACAGAGAATTTTGAGGAAAAGATGACCTAGCTGTTAGTGTCCACACGATGGCGCCACTGCGCTCACACGGGGTAAAGTCAGGACACCGGTGGAAATTTGATACTGCAAAGCACTCAAGGGCGCACCCTAGTGTCTGGCAGTAGTATTACAACCAGCCTGCTGCCCCTGTGATCTTCTCAGAGAGAGAATAATCACAAATATTACGGAATTTTAAATCTCGACGGATTTCTTTCCGGTACGATATTTTACAAGCACGTTTGGCAGGATTTTTTTTCTTTTCGCTGCGTTGTGCAAAAGAAAACAGGAATTACTCGTCTGTTTCAAAACTCCAAATAACATTTATCAAAACTAGTATTAATGATTGGAATGTTCTCAGTTTTGGATTTTTTTTTTTTGCTATATTTGTTTAAAACACGTTCGCAGGTTTTCTTAGCTGCATTGTGCAAAGGAAAACAGGAATTACTCGTCTGTTTTCTAAACTCCAAATAACATTTATCACAACTAGTATTAATGATAAGAATGTTTTCAGTTTGGGATTTTTTTTGGTGCTATATTTGTTTAAAACACGTTCGCAGGTTTTCTTCGCTGCATTGTGCAAAGGAAAACAGGAATTACTCGTCTGTTTCCTAAACTCCAAATAACATTTATCACAACTAGTATTAATGATAAGAATGTTTTCAGTTTGGGATTTTTTTTTTTGGTGCTATATTTGTTTAAAACACGTTCGCAGGTTTTCTTCGCTGCATTGTGCAAAGGAAAACAGGAATTACTCGTCTGTTTCCTGCTCCAACAGGCATATATCAAATAGCACTTATGATAATATGCTTGGCGGTTTTATACATTGAGTAGCTAAGTCAATGTTTTTTCAACCAGGAGCTTATCGTTACTCTAACGATTATAATATAAGGCCTTTTAAGAACAGTAAAAGAGCATCGTTTTACCGATCTTGTCTTCGACTCTTTCAGAAGATTATCGTTCATTCAGAGGAGTTATTATTATTAAAAATGTTGTTTGTGCGCAGAGGTTTCTCTTCCATCTGTGCCAGAACAAGTTTAATACTATGGAAACTGCAGTTTATTTTTAACAATTAACAGTGACTGAAATGTTTGAACATTTAGCAGCTTGTTAAATGTGCTTGACTGAGGCGGCTTTCGTGCCCAGATCAGTCATATCGTGAGTTCGCAAAGCGTTCACTCCGATGCGCGCGTGTAATATTAAATATTACATAAACAATATTAAATAACAATATACACATTAGCTTGAAATTGATTGCTCATAAACAAGTTTGAAATGCCCGCATTCTCCACCATAATGTAAAGACTCTGGGTCGGTTCTGATCAGGGGGGAATTTGCATATCATAATTAATAATTGATAATTAATAATTATTCATACAGATTTGGATCAGACCGGTCTTACATGTTAATTTATTAATTTTACCCATATGCATACATGTGCATCCCCGCAATCCACCACAAATTAATTGTTATTGATTGCAAGGACCACGTTTTACAAGACAGGTAAAATCAATTAGCTCAATTAAGTTATATAGCTTGTGAAAACAAATTCTGTGGCCACTAGAATCTGCCTTCCCTGCTATATGACCAAATACCCTCTTAGGTATTTATAGTTCTGTAAAGCGTGTAGCTTTAAATCGACATTTCATTGACCCGTATCATGAGCAAGACAATCAGTCAAGGTAAGCATATTTTGTATTTAATAAAGTTCCTACTTAAGCATTCACTACGTTACAATGATACATGTATTTACAAACATTAAAACACAAACTAAGACGACGCAGAGCGTTTAGACAATGGATACGCGCAAGTTAAGTGAGTTTGAGAGAGAGAGTGAGAGAGAGAGTGAGTTGTAAGAGAGAGAGAGAGTTACGTTCATCAAAACAGTCAGTTAACCTTTCTTGACACCCCAAAAACATCTTCTTAATGCTTCTTAGAAGCTCTAAAAGAAGGTATACTTGCAAGGCACATGTGGTCTGTGTGAGTCGTGGGCTCGTTGCTCGACCCGTTCGGGCCACGTGTCGGCTAGAGGTGCGCCGGTCCGGCGCGCGTGCGTCACGTGAAGCGCGGCCGCGGCATGTTGGCGCGGCCCGTCCCGGCTCGTTCATGGCTGCTTTGTTCCGTGGGGAGTCACGTGGCGTTCGTCGGCATTTAGCGCCAGTGTTTGAAAGGCTGAGAGTCTTTGAGGTGACGTTACCCGAGGAGATAGTTCGGCAAAGTCCACTTCCTTTCCTGGAAGACGAACTTGGTAGTCCACTTGAGGAAAAGATGAAACTTTTAGACGAACAAAAGGAAAGACCCATGGTTGGATCAGAGTCCCGTGAGGTTTACATGTTGAGCGCTGGAAAGTTCAGAAGAGAGAGAGGGCGGACCTGCGTTCTCACATTTATCACCTTGGAGAAATCCATCCCCTTCCTGTTGGCTTGAGCCAATCGGAGAGTGGATGTTGCACGCGGGAAGCTTTCTTTTGTTCCTCAGCGCGGGCTTCTCGTGGAAGGGGGTGTGTTAAATGAGGGTTTTGCAATAGCAATTTGATCTTCATTGGCAGTACAATGAATTAAAAATACACTTTACTTTACATCTCTATGCATATTCGAGTGTTTCATTCAATAAGCATTCTAGAGATATCAAGGAACATTATGTTATATCAAAGGAATATACACTTATGTTTCGAATGCATGACGAAGGTATTTTTAATTCCTATTTAAACCGTGACCAAACAAAGTTATTTCACTGTGACATGGGGAAGACACATATACATAAAAACCATTGAAAACATTTTGTTGAATGTTTTTAAACACCAAAAGTCCTTCTCTTTGTTCAAAAACATTCCACACATTCCGATGTGTGGGGGAAGTGAAAGGTTTGTGTGTGCGTTTATGTGTTTCAGAACGTCGCCTGGCCAAGATTCCTTACAGCACTTTGCAGGTTTTCCAAGCCAAACTGCTCAGAGATATGCACGAGGGGGGGACTGACAAAACGGCCTTTAACGAACTGCGAGCGGCCACAGACCTTGCTCTCCGGGCAACGAAGGTGGCTGGTCACTCCGTTGGTCAGGTGATGGCCACTAGCGTGGTCCAGGAGCGCCATCTCTGGCTCAACCTGGCAGATACACGGGATGCCGAGCGGACTCGTCTGCTCGACGCCCCGCTATCCCAGGTTGGCCTTTTCGGCGGTGCAGTCGAGGACTTTGCCCAGCAGTTCTCGACTGCCCAGAAGCAGACGGAGGCGATCAAACATATTCTGCCCCGACGGCCAGCTGCTGCCTCCACCCAGCCGTCGGTGCAGAAGCCTCCTCCTGCTCGCCGCCTAGGACGCCCCCCTGCGGCTCCCCTCCCTCCCACGCGGCCCCAGCAGCAGCCTTCATCCGGGTCGCGGCGCGGAGGAGGCAGCAGGCAGGCTTCACAGCCCCCTCAGGCCGCACGCCCCACTAAACGCCAGGCAAAGCGACGTTCCTGAGACGGGCTGCTCAGTGGTGAAGTCGAGTTTTCCCCAGGAGGCGGTAGCAGGCCCCCTCCTTCCCCCGGTGGAGGGCCGGGGGAGAATCTTTTGTTCTCAGCTCCCCGCTGCTCACCCACGGGTGGGCAGTACCCTGAGTTTGTTAAAGAAAGACTTGACATCATCACTGAGCACACAGACAGGAGTGAGTGCGCTCGATGAGAGACGTCCCATTCGGGTTAGCTCTGTCCCCTCGCGTCTTCACGAAGATCATCGAGGCAGCCCTTATTCCCCTTCGCGAACACATGGTTCGCATCCTGAACTATCTCGATGACTGGCTGATACTGGCACACTCTCGAGAACAGGTTTGCGAACACAGAGACCTGGTGCTCCGGCACCTAGCCCGTCTGGGCCTTCGGGTCAACCGGGAAAAGAGCAAACTTTGCCCCGTGCAGAGGATCTCTTTTCTCGGCATGGAGATAGACTCGGTCGCCATGTCCGCGCAGCTCACGAGCGAGCGCGCGCACTCACTGCTGACTTGTCTTCGACAGTTCGAGGGCAAGAGTGTGGTTCCACTGAAACTGTTTCAGAGGCTCCTGGGGCATATGGCATCTGCAGCCGCGGCAACGCCGCTCGGTTTGCTTCATATGAGACCGCTTCAGCTGTGGCTTCGCGATCGAGTCCCGAGGTGGGCATGGCATCGCGGCTCGCTCCGAGTTCCAGAACCTTCTTCCCGTTGTCGAACCTCAGCTTTTTACGGGCCGGTGTCCCTCTTCAGCGAGTTTCCAGGCATCTCGTTGTCTCTCGTTGTCTCCTCGTTGTCTCCTCGGATCGGATGCATCTACCATGGGTTGGGGTGCCATGTGCAATGGGCATGCAGCCGCGGGTTCCTGGACAGGACCCCAGCGCCTCATGCACATCAATTGCCTCGAGCTGCTGGCAGTACGCCTGGCCCTGCACCGCTTTCGAGCGCTGCTCAGGGGTCAACATGTACTTGTCTGTTCAGACAACACCACTGCAGTAGCGTACATCAACCACCAGGGGGGTCTACGCTCACGCCGGTTGTCGCAGCTCACCCGCCACCTCTTGTTATGGAGTCAGAAGCACCTGAGGTCCCTTCGTGCAGTATACATTCCAGGAGACCGGAACCTGGCAGCCGACGAGCTGTCACGGGTCCGCCCTATCTCCGGCGAATGGCGACTCCATCCCCAGATGGTCCAGCTGATTTGGGACCAGTTCGGGGAGGCACAGAGAGATCTGTTCGCCTCCCGGGACTCATCCCACTGCGCCCAGTTTTATTCCCTGACCGAGGGTACGCTCGGCACAGATGCACTGGCGCAGAGCTGGCCGCGGGGCCCACGCAAGTATGCGTTTCCTCCAGTGAGCCTTCTTGCACGGGTGTTGTGCAAGATCAAGGAGGACGAGGAGCAGGTCTTGCTGGTAGCCCCCTATTGGCCCACCAAGACGTGGTTCTCCGAACTCATGCTCCTCGCGACAGCACCTCCTTGGCCTATTCCTCTGAGACAAGATCTACTCACTCAGAGACGGGACACTCTCGCGGAGAAGACCCCCGGAGATGTTCGATCGTTGTCGTGCTTTCCTTCCTGCAAGAAGGGTTGGAGCGTAGGCTGTCGCCCTCCACCCTTAAGGTTTCACGCCATTGCCGCCTCTCATGAAGCAGTAGAAGGTAAGTCCTTAGGGAAGCACGACCTGGTCATCTGGTTCCTGAGGGGAGCAAGGAGGCTACATCCGCCTCGTCCTCCCCTCGTACCCTCTTGGGACCTCTCGGTAGTTCTAAGTGCTCTGCAGAGGCCTCCCTTTGAGCCTTTGCAATCGGTAGAGTTAAAGTTTCTGTCCATGAAGACAGCACTCCTGGTTGCACTGGCCTCCATCAAGAGGGTGGGGGACCAGCACGCATTTTCCGTTGACGAAGCGTGCCTGGAGTTCGGGCCAGCTTACTCTCACATGATCCTGAGACCCCGGCCTGGATATGTGCCCAAGGTTCTCACCACTCCCTTCCGGGACCAGGTGGTGAACCTGCAAGCGTTGCCCCTGGAGGAGGCAGACCCAGCCTTGGCACTGCTCTGTCCGGTACATACTCTCCGCACCTACGTTGACAGAACGCGGTGTTTCAGGACCTCAGACCAGCTCTTTGTCTGTCATGGGGGGAGCCAGAAGGGAAGGGCTCTCTCAAAGCAACGGCTGTCTCACTGGATAGTGGACACCATTGCTTTGTCTTACCAGCAGCAAGGCCGTCCGTGCCCCCTTGGTGTGACAGCCCATTCCACTCGGAGTGTGGCCTCCTCTTGGGCTCTAGCGCACGGCGCCTCGCTAACAGACATTAGCAGAGCTGCAGGCTGGGCGACACCAAACACCTTCGCGAGATTCTATAATCTGCGAATTGAGCCGGTGTCCTCTCACGTACTCGCTTCCGCCAGTACTGGACCCGCTTAGGTGTCTTCGCTTGCTCCCCATTCCACTCCTCGGATTGGATAAGTGCGATATTCCTCAGTGTCTTCCGTTGAAGCCTTGAGTCCTCCAGCACCGACGATGCGGGCACCACTGCTGTTGCTCTGGATGCTGGCTAGGTGCCTCCATGTGCACGGTTCCCTATGGTAACTGTCTCATGTGTTTTATCCACTGTAAGCCTCTCTGAGCATGTGTGCAAGCCATCATCCACCCCTGGAGTTAAATTCTAGTAGCCACCTGCGGTTGGTACTCCAGTGATTTCCATATGCTTTCCTATGCGGCCATATGCGTATTTGTAAGTCCTCCTTCGGTAGGCATCTGGTAGCATGTCCCTCCCGGGATATGTTTCCCAGTGTACCTTGGTAATCCTGTGTCAAAGTGGGATCCCTAAAAAAAAAAAAAAAAAAAAAGAGGTTCAGGGGTCCAGACTTTCGCAGGGCACTGGAAGACAGCTTGAAGATGGCGTGATGGCACTGACCCCCATTCTCCGTCACTTCTGACGTAACTCGAAGTGACTACGAAAGGGAACGTCTCGGTTACGGCTGTAACCCTCGTTCCCTGAGTAGGGAACGGAGACGTTACGTCTCCCTGCCACTTCTGCTGTATCGCTGGGTAGACGCCGGAGTTCAGCCTTGGCTCCTCAGCGAAGACATACTGCGGTTGCGTTCACTTCCTCCTTTTATACCCACTGCGTGGGGTGGAGATACGCTATGCAAATTCCGCAGCCCCAAGGCATTTTCATGCCATTGGCTCGTTGTTAAATACTCGAAGAGGATTGGCTTTCTATGCGAAACCCCCATTCTCCGTCACTTCTTAAGTAACGTTTCCGTTCCCTACTCAGGGAACGAGGGTTACATCCGTAACCGAGATGTTTTTTTGTTTTGAATTTAAATAAAAGGTTTTCCTCGATTCTGCACTCCTTCATCGAGAGAGTCTTTAAAATACAATGTAAAATTAGCAATAAAAAGGTTTGGTCAAGAATCAAGCTATGGCAGTAATGCAAATGCTGACTTAGATTTTGTCTCTGTTAGACGCTACTCTTTGGTCCTGGGATATCTGAATCCTCTAGAAGACGAACTGATGGCTGGATTTGGCAGTTGGTAACATCTATTCTTTACATTGTTACAAAATTTCTTAATTAAGTTTTTTGTTTAATCTGTATGTTCCCTCTGTTTTATATTTATTTTGGATTTATACTCTCCTTCTCTTTTTCTACTTTTGATTTTATTTTATTTAGGAGGGGTCCTCCAATGTCTTCATGAATTGCAAGGAGTACATCCTGTCTGCAGGGGATTGTCTTCTTATTTTTGGAGAGACAGAGTAAGTGTGATGAGCATTTGTGTTACTAGTGTGTTAAAGAGGTCATGAAATGCAATTCTAGATTTTGCACCAAAAGCGGTCCATTATTTGTCAAAGAATATATAATTTTTTATCCTTATTTACTCTCTCTGGGAAAGGGGCGTTGCCAGAAATGGAAGTAAATGCTCTCTGCTGTGATTACATCTATCCATGCCAAAAGACCATAGAACCATACCATAATATGAGATGCTGTAAACACTGGATGGACTCAACAGTAAACTGATGCCTTGTTCTATATCTGACTCCAAGCTGACAGAACAATGACTAAGTTTGATGGTCTTATTCCTAAGTTGACTTAATGATAAATAAATACATAAATAAATATATGAAAAAAGTAAAAAAAATATACAAAGACATGTATAAAGAAATAAATTAGTATTTAAACTTATTTCCTTAGCTAAACACATAAGACACAAATGTGGTTGACCAAATCAGTCCTACCTCCTCGGCATTGAGGACCCCAACGTACTACAAAGGTGACGTTAGTGGACACACACTGTGAGATAATTACACCACACGGCCACTATGGTCCAAATCAATCTAAACAGATCAACTTCCTTACAATAATAACGAAATAAATCAAATCGTGAAAAGAAAAGAAACAAAACACAGAGACTAATAAAGTTATTGAAAACTGAGTAAAATATCCATTCCCGAAAGACAAAGAACAATATAGCTGCGGGCAGCGATGACGGGCCCAAGCCGGTGGCACCGCAACCCCGGTTCCTTTAGTTACCTAAAGTCACCGGGGTGGCGGTGCCACCGGCTTTGGCCCTCATCGCTGCTCACAGCTATATATATATATTATTGCGCAACGACATGCAAAACGTAACCCTGCTTTGACTGATGCAAGCTCGACACCACAGTTCTTTTCGACAGTGTGGGTGCAAAAGTGCGCATCGAGGGCATATATAAACCACAAAGTATGCGTGAGTAACCTTCTGAAACCTAAAATAAAAAATGAGACGTCCTACAGACGTCATGGATTTAACGGACACATGATATAAGTACACAAGACTGAAAATACATATGAAGTGAGCCATTTGGGACAGGACCTATAATCGTGAACACTGTTCCCTTTAATTTTTTTACATTTGGCTCACATTTTTCGCCACCTGAGCAAAAAGACCTGTACAGCATACGTAGAAACACAATGGTTTCAACATTCAGTTGTAACTTTTAACTCGAATGTGCCATTTATATTTTATTTGAACCTTTATGTAACTTATTGGTATTAAATCATTTTTGTGAAAAACAAGCAGTTAGTTAAGAAGTCACTAAATGAAGCACATTTTAGGTTATCTGATATTTTTTTTCCAGTGCTGTTAACTGTACAGTCTTGACTCTTTACCAATAAATACTATGAAAAATAATTTACAAAATCTTTTAGGACAGTTCAATTGTTTACAATAAAAGAATATAGTAAGAAAGAAAAGTAAGCTGTTACACTGAGATGGTTTGGGAAAATCATAAAGTGTTTTTGTACAGTCAATGAATTGTGTACAAGAAACATTAAACCATCAAACGTAAATGATTGTTTGTTGCTTATGAATTTCCAATATTTTCTTTAGCAAGGGGTTTCAAACTTTTTAATGGCAATGAGCCCTAAACAATACCCTTGTGAGGTTCTTTATTTAGCCTTAAAATATAATAAAATATAGGCCTAATTCAACCTAAACAATACCTGTGTTAGATTCTTTATTTAGGCTCATAATATAATACAAAAGAGGCCTAATATAATATAATATAAAAAACGAATTGAAGTATTTGAAGTTATATAATAAATCAGTTTAAATGCTTCAATTTGTGCACATATTATATTATTATAATATGAAAATAAACTCAAGCATTTAAATAGATCTAATAGCTAAATATTTTCAAGAAAAGTGAATTGCAAACTCTTTAATAGTAATATAACCATACCTAAAACTCCCCCACACACAAAAACATATTAAACTAATGATGTATTTTGACTTCACATGGGTGGGTGTGTAATTTTTACTGTTCTGTGTCCATCAACCGTTATTTCCACCACTTTAATCAAACCACTCTTCTTTAAACATTATGTTGTGATTTTATTTTATGTCTTTTTGTTTCTCGTTGCCTCTCATATTGAGCTATTTTGTCCGCACACAGGACTCACTGCCAATCACACGTTCTCTCATCATCAGTGGCGGTTCTACTTTGAATTACACCCAGGGTGAGACCATATTCAAAAAACAAACAAACAAAAAAAAAACCCAACAATAAAATCACATACTGTTCAATTGAAAGACACAGTTAATAGAATCCAGTTATTTTGCTAGATTAATCTAACTTTCAAGGGAGGAACCATTAGCACATTGGTTACTGCCTTGAATTATATGCATGGCACACTTTTAGTTATGACTTGTTAAACTATACTTTGTCATGAAATGGAGCTTTTAAAAGTGAAAGGGTCAGAGAGATACTTATGTAGTAACACAATATTTAGGCTATCTCTTAAATAATTTCGAACAGCTCTCATATTAACAACTATCCAAACTGTTATAGACCTAAAATAGCTTTTGTAGCCTTATGTCGCTCTTAAAATGTCAGAGAAAAGGACAGAATCAGAGATTATTTAGAAAATAGAACATTGCACTTTGCATATTATAGGCAACTGTAAAAAAAACATATAATTAAAGTTGATTTTAGTTGATCATTATGAAAATTATTTTCATTTCATGAATATAGTGACCAAAATGATCACATACATAGAATCTTGTTCAAAAAACCTAATACACAATGAAATCAATTCACCAAGTTAATAACATTTAAAGATTTGTTTTAAACGGAGTGTCTTTTATGTTACCTACTAAACTTTAAAAAAAAGGTTAACACAAAAAAGGTTTTATAAAAAGATAAACCTCATATTTCAGCATTTATATCATCTCTAGCCTATAAAAAGAATGAGTCAATAAAGATACATTCCTGACATTTATAATGCACAGTAGCTTATCTTTTATTATTAATAGTAAAATTCGGTCCGATTTCCCCATGGCTGTCGTTGCTATTGAGAATGAGGAGTCACGTGCCGATTTGGGTGGGGTCTGAGCCGGTCGGCCATGATGGTAGGAGACGCTATCAGTTACCAGCGGCAACGCCTTTAGAACCCATAGACACGACTAAACATTCCAGAGCTCTTAAATTTTCGCGCATTTATTATTTTTGGCAGGACAGAGACGGATCCAAGAATACGAGTAAAAAAGGATGAGAGAAAAGCAATGCAAAAAGATAAGGCGAAAGAAAAGGGACCTTACAGGAACAAACTCACACAAAGTGCAAAACAGCTGTATTTGGAGAAGCAGCAACGATTTATTTGTTCTTTTGCACTAATAACAGTATTATTATTTTATTATTATTACTTATGTTGTCCATGAAACTTATGTTGTCCAAATGTAGCCTATATATTTCAGTTCTCAATAAATATTGTTAAGCCATATCAAGTTGTTTCCAACATTTATTTCAATGAAATAAAAAAGTAATGAACAAGGCACTCAAACAACACTTTTGAATATGTTCGTTAAGGCACACCAAACAGTGAAAATCGTATACTAAAGGCTAAAGCAATACCAAGCAAAAAAAAAAAAAAAGAAGCAAACCAAGCAATCCGGCGTCTCGTCAGGTCAGAGACTCTCCCTGATGTTCTGTCGATTTCGGTAACCTAAAAAACTGTATTCCATTGTTCCTATGTTTTCCATATACATCGTGTGAGGTACTGGAGTAGTTTTTTAACGCAGCAGTGACTTCCAGGCATGGTAAAACAGTGCGGAATTGCGAGAACCTCCTCTACTACCGAGCTAAAAACACACTTAAACAATACTGTTTTGCTGTGGGAATCCAACCAACATGGCGGAAAGGGGAGGGCCACAATACAACCTTGTACTGCGCTCTCCACAACTAAAGAGAAGTTTTAGTAGCGAATGTATTTCCACCACAGAAAAACACTTGCTGTAGCTCTACTAAAAGATTAATTTACGGAGAAGAGAAAAACACCCAAGTGTTTGGGTGCACGTGCTGAAAAGTTTATGAGCGCGCTTCCCGTGAGCGCATAATGAGCGCACTTCCCGTGCATGTGCCTATTTGAAATAATGACCTCGAGCGCGCAAAAGACGCGATACGTGAACTAATCAGGAGACCCTCTTGACATCGCTTCCGTGAATGGCTCCTTCTCAGCAAGCAGGGGCACCATTGCCAATAATTGAATCGAAATGATAAAAAATAGAAAACTTTCGTGACACAGAGGATTTTTTTAACTGCTCATGCCGCCCTCCATCTGACATGAAGAAATGCCGCCCCGGGCGACTGCCCGGTTCGCCCGTGCCTAAAAACGCTACTGCACATCATTCTCTTTCTATGAAAGTTGTAAACTACATTCACCAGTTTTCACTCTACAGCGGTTGACCAGAGCACTGAAATTATTTCTCACTTAAACTACAATCAAATGGATTTCCACACATTTCGCGTCGGTCCTCTGTGTGGCATTTTCTTAGTTTCTGCGCGGCAGTGGCTTCAGAAGTGCACGCACTCAGAGGGAAATTTAACACACACACGCACGCTCAGTTCAATCGCGCCTCCCCCCCTCCCTCTCTCTCTCTCTCTCTCTCTCACACACACACACACACAAAACACACTGCGCCGGAAGTGATCTCTCGCAAGGTTGCTGAAAAAATTTACGTTGTCTGTTGATGTATCAAAATCGTCTTTCATTTCGGTTTCCTGTATATCTAAATATGTTTAGATCTTCACAGTGAAAGGTAAAACTTCCGAAATCTCTGTGTAAACAATGAGTGACGTACACATGCAAGAGATCACTTCCGGAGCATGCGCAGACCGCAACCGTCCGCTCTCTCAGATAACTTGGACGTGGCTGTGGTTACAATAGGTAAAATGATATAAATACTGTTCATTTTCTCACACAAACCGCTCGTTTCGTGTATTAGGCCATCAATGTATACTTACATTTACAAGTCATTAAATCATGTCTAATTTAGACTTCTCTGTGCATGCTCTTTGAAGTGAATCCCATAGACCTCCATTATATGACTGACAGACAAGAATGGTTTGACCTAAAAATATCAAAATTGAAAATACAAATGTGGATACAAAGACACCTACATCTTAGATGCCCTTGAGGTAAGCCAAAACATATAGAAAATTAATTTCAATAATGAGAATCTATTAATCTCATTTAATGTAAATGTGCTGGATGAAACTGATAAGACTAGAGCTTACATTTATTGTTGTTGAGGCTTGCACACCAGCTCAGAACGTGGAAAGGAACCAGTGCACTTTACAATGAAATCTAAAATAAGTCTTGTAAGTAGGCTATACCTCATCTTTATGCCACTTCAGAGTCAGCTTCTGTACGTCCCCCAACTGCTTTGATACTGATTTTATTTTATTGGTAACAGCTGTAGTGAAGTTTTTATTCTTCCACGCAACAGACCAGGAGACTCTTGAGGTATCTTTCACGCAGAAGTTCTTTATTACGTCGCTGTAGTCATCTCAAGGATAGTCTAACTAAGGGAAAACATTCCCTTACAATTTATACATTTAGAGGGGAGGAGTTTACATTGAGGGGGGAGAAACTGAAACAAAAGTAAATGTATATGATTCAACAGGCAATTCAGTTCATCAGCATAGCAGTTTTCTGTGCCTTGAGATGCTAATCTGGAGGAGTTACATTGAGGAGGAGTCTCTTGAAACAAAGCAAATGTAAATGATTCAGCAGAGCGTGGTCACACTTTTACCATTACAAAAGCAAAGCTGAATCTTGAACTTAATGGCCAGGAAGCGCATAAAGACAAAAGCTAATGTGTGACACCTGGAATGCTTGGCTTAATCTTATTGGCCTCAAAATGGTAAACACTGTATACATTTTACAGTTGAAAATACTGTTAAACCATAATGAAACATTGAATAAATTTGTATTTCTTCAGTCCCCCCTTTTGAGAGTATTAATAACTCTCACATTATGTACAAATTTAAACACTTAAGAAAGTTAATTCATGTAACTTGTGCTAGTTACAGGCACATACTTATGTTCTGTGTTTGCTTTTTCTATAATTGCGTGCTGACACAGAAAACAAACATGCAATTAGGGTCCGTGAAGTTCTTACGGATAATAGTCTTTACTGGTTGGAACGGTGATTTTCTCGTGAGAGGTGTATTTCATTTTTTGGATGAAACACTTGATACTGTGGACACATAGATTGTACGCTAATAAGAGAAACAACAGCAGAATTGCTATTTCCTTCATCCACATCCACGGTTTACCAATCAAGTTTCCGAACCATGTCGAATTGTCTTCAGTCATCTTCTTTAATCCAGTTGAGAGATCAAGAATGTCTTGTTGGATTTTGGTCAAGTTTTCTGTGGGGTCCATTAACCCGGTGCAGCACTCAGGACCGATGATGGTACAGGCTCCTCCTTGTGATGCTAGAATGTAATCCAAGGCCACTCTGTTCTGTAAGATCATTATCTTTTGTGAAGCGAGAGTGTTTGTGATGTTACCCAGTGCTAATGCTGTATCATTGGCCAATTTTTGTACAGAATTCGATAAGCTTCTGACTTGATCCAAGGCCTGCATGACACCATAAGACGGTATTAATGCTCCAAGAGTTCTTGACCACCATGTTTGTGCACAAGTGAGTCCAGGAATGCACCCATCTTCTTGGTTTGTGGTGGGAGCTGAATTTTGTAGCTGTGGGGAGCTTGAGGTGGAATGTGTATTCTCTCTGATAGCTGGTAGAACATAAACCAGCGTGCACCTTCCGTTGAACTGGCTGGGGAGGATGCTGTAAACAGAAGTTCCACATAACCAAAAAGTGTCAGGTTGTGGAGGGATCCTACACAACTGATTTACGGCAAAAAATTTTGGTAGGGATGGGTTCCTGTAGAGACAACTTTTTAAGTCATTGTCCTGTTTCTCCTCGGTTGTTAGAACATACACATGGGATTCTTCTTCTCCTCTTTCAATCACAAATCTGCAGCGTTCACGAGGAATTTCACCCAGTGGAGTCGATGCTGGAGCATAATTTTCCATGCACCAGTAGAACATCATTGGCAGAAGTACATCTGTCATGATGGGAGTAGCTGAAGTTAGGTTGCAGGATGGTAATCCTGGAATGCAACATGAAGAAACTGGAGGAAGTGTTATGTTGTGGCATGTGTCCTTGTTGTATAATCCACTGCTATGATGATCGAATAAGGTGCACGTGTCACATTTGGAGATAGGATGCGCCACCCATGGGATTCCTGCTCCCACTGAAGGTGCGTGTGGCATGCACACGTTCTTTCCCGCAAACAAGGCGTTTCTTGACATATTCATGAGTTCTAAGAATATGTTGTTTCTGACGTCCACACTCTGTGTGATGTCCAGGATGGTTAGTAGTACGACAATCTTGATCATGTTGGATGACTGAAGGTTCCGTAAGTCTTTTCTCTGCGTTGTGTATTTTTTTTCTTCTTTACTTTGGTGATAGTTGGCCCGGCAGTGGGTCTCGTTGTTTTTCTGGAAGTGATGTCTTCATACGCAGGTGAAGACGTCTGTGCGTATGGGTCTCAGGACAGCCATCAAGTGGTATCTGCACAGAGGAAGAAAAGGAACACAAAAGACAGGAGAGCAGTATTGGTTCAAACACTATGGTTGTAAACTTTTCAGAGTCTGCTATTGTTGTTCTGCTATGGTTATTCCTTCTTTCCCTGTTTCTTATTTTCAGACACCTAAAGAAACACAGTGAGGTGGGGATGGACTAATTGGATGGGGAAAGCCTATGAGGGAATCTTCGCCCAAGGGGTGACCCCCGACGCATATGGCATTTCGGTTCTTCCCTTGGGTTCCTCACTTGTTCGTGTCCTATCCTACCCCTGTCGGTGGCGGAACAACCTTACAGTGTGACACATGAGTCCAGGTTTTTTTTCCTTGACACAATACTGCAGCTGCTGTAATCAACATTACTTGATGTGGTCCTTGCCACTTAGGTTCTAATGGCTTGTTTCTGAATGACTTTATCATGACCCATTGACCTGGAATAATTGCGTGTCCACCTTCTGGTGGAGTCTGCCAACATGACTCAACTCTCTCTTTGGCACTCTGTACTGCCTTTGTGAGGTTTTCACAGTAAGCGATCAGGGCATCTGAGGCAATGTGTACATCAGCATTTCTAAGATCAATCACACCTGGCATCTGCATTGGGCGTCCAGTAATAATCTCATGAGGGCTCAGGCCTACTGCTCTGTTAGGTGACGCTCTCATACTACACAATACAGCTGGCAGCGCTTCGACCCATGGTACTCCTTCCTGATGCATTTTGCTTAGCCTGGTTTTGATTGTTTTGTTTGCACGTTCAACCTGTCCTGATGCTTGAGGCCTATAGGGGCAGTGAAGGTTCCACTTAATCTGCAACATTTTAGCCACTTCCTTGACTACCTGTCCAGTGAAATGTGTACCTTGATCTGAATCAATGCAATCTGGAAATCCCCATCTGGGAATAAAATCATTGACAAGACATTTAGCAGTATGTGCAGCTGTAGCACGTCCTGTTGGATAAGCTTCTACCCATCTTGAGAATTTGTCTATTACTACCAAAACATCAGTTTTTCCCTTACAACGAGGCAATGATATGTAATCAACTTGCAGGTGACGAAATGGCCCTGGTGGAGCTGGAGTATGTGCTGCTGGTGTAATGGCTGCTGGAACATCATTATTTTTCTGACATGTAACACACCTCTTGGCTGTTTCTGTGGCTACATTTCTGAATTTTGGATTCCACCATTGATTTGAGAACCTGTGGTTCATCGTTGCTGGACCACCGTGCCCCAAACTGTGTATTTGTTGAGCCAAATATGGCAACAGTGATTCGGGAGCAACATACTTTCCCCCTTTGGTCCAGCAACCAGATGAATCCACTGTGGCTCCTTTTGTTTTCTGTGCTGTACTACCTGTACACACTTGTACCTTTTCATAGAAACAAGCCTGTTTAGCCGCTACATCAGCAAGAGAATTACCTTTAGCTTCTGTAGTATTAGTTGTGAGATGTGCTTTCACTTTGATCACTGCTAATTTCTTTGGAAGTTTAATGGCAAACATTAGGTCTTTCACTAATCCAGCATGCTTAATGGGGGATCCAGCAGAAGTTAGAAACTGTCTGGTTTGCCAAATGACACCAAAATCATGAACTACCCCTAAAGCATACCTGGAATCTGTGTAAATATTTGCAACTGATCCTGAAGCTAGCGTGCATGCTCTTGTTAAGGCTACTATTTCTGCAGCTTGAGCTGAAAAATGATCTGGAAGACGACCTGAAGCAACCACTTCAGTGGTGGACGTTACTGCATAACCTGCTCGTCTGTTACCTTCAATCACTTGAGCTGAACCGTCAACAAACAACTCTAGATCTGAATTCTCTAAGGGAGTTTCTTTTACTTCACTCGTAGGTGTGTATGTAAGCGTAACACAATCGTGAGTCATTTCTCCTTCATCCTCTAACAAAACTTCAGTCATTGCAGACATCATACATGAGGATGGGTTCGTGACAGGTGCACGCTGTAAAACAATGTTCGGGGCTGTGAGAGTGGCTAACCAATTTCCCCAATGGGAGGAGGTTACAGAGGTGACTTTTGCTTGATTCATTAGTGCGGACACTGCATGAGGGCATTTTACATATACAGTCTGACCTAACACCATTACTGATGAAGCTTGAAGAGCTAGATGAACTGCCTGCACTGCTCTGAGGCATGGACCCATACCTTGAGCGACTATGTCAAGTTTACCAGAATAATAATGAATTGGGCGTAAACTTCCCCCATGATCTTGCATTAGACATGCAGTCATGAAGCCTAAGTGTTCATGAACATAAAGCACAAAGGGTCTATCAGATTGGGCAATTCCTAATGCTGGTGCTTGACATAGTGCTCTCTTCAAATCATTGAATGCCTTGAGGTGAAAATCTTCCATACAAACAGTATCTGAATCTTTACCATGACCTTTCAACAAGTCATAAAGAGGCTGAGCAATCGAGGCATATTCTTCTATCCACGGTCTACAGTAACCTGCTGTTCCTAAAAATGATCGGAGTGTTTTAATGGTGGTAGGTGGAGCTATAGTTTTGATTAAAGCCGCTCTATCCTGTGTAATGGATCTTTTCCCTGCACCAATTGTTTGACCCAGAAATGTGACTTGCTGTTTAGCAATTTGAGCTTTGTGAAAGCTGCATTTGTGTCCTCTATTATGCAAATAGTCCAACAATGCTGCCAATTCAGTTTGATGTACCTCGTGATCAGTTGAGGCAATCAAAATATCATCAACATATTGAATCATAGTGGACTGTTTTACCGGACATTCTGGGTCACACAAATCATGTCTGACAGCCTGATGGTATATGGTTGGGGAGTTTTGAAATCCCTGTGGCAAACGTGTCCACTGGTATTGCTCATAGTCAACGGTGAAAGCTAACCATGGCTGGCTGTCAGGGTGCAACGGTACAGAAAAGAATCCATTAGACATATCAATTACTGAAAAAATCTTACACTCCAATGGCAAACCATTACAGATTGTGGAAGGATCCGCCACTAGGGGGGTGATTTTATCAATATGTTTATTGGCTACTCTGTAGTCTATTGTGAGTCTCCATGTCCCATTAGATTTCTTTATGGGCCATATGGGGGAATTACATGGACTGTTGGTTTTAACTAGCACTCCTTGTGTCAGCAATTTTTCTACAATAAGTTTGATCCCCTGAATAGCTTCCCTATTGATAGGATATTGTTTGGTGACCGGAGGTGCATTTCCTGTTAATTTTACTGGTTCTACACCTGTCAACAAACCACAATCATCCTTGTCTTTAGCCCAAATTGGATGATTCTGTAAGAAAGCATATTCTGGAGAGATCTCCCCACTGGTAGAAATTTGTGCTGAGGAAATTTGGATGCTAGCAGATTCTGGGGACAAGTCTAAAGTTAGATGTACTTGTCTCAGGAGATCCATGCCTAAAATTGCACCTGTATTTAATGGAGCACATAACAATTTTGTAGTCAGAGTTTTCGGGCCAAATTGTATCTCAATGGGCGGGGTTTCATACAAAACAGAATCTTCACCTATTACACCAGTTAATGTAAATTTGGTTTTCTTGAACGGGATGTTTAAACCTTTAGCTAATTTTGTAGGAATTACTGTAGATTCTGCACCTGTATCAAGCAAAAAATCAATCTCTTTCTCCTGTATGCTACCTTTCACAAAAATTATTTCGTCATTATGATGGATTACAGGTGAAAGGTAGCTATTCACAGCCCCAACAATTAGTTTTTTTCCTGGTCTTTTTGTGCTCTTAGAAGAGCCTGGACGAGCTGTCCTAAAGTCTCACTGGACACTTGTGGAACTGCGTCAGGGTTATAAGCAGGCTGAGGAGGACCAGAATTATGCATGGCATTTCTTTTTGTGTCTTGCAACTTCTTTCTACATTCTTTCTCCCAATGCCCTACTTTTCCACAATAGTGACATTTGCCTTCTTTTTTAGGCCACCTGCTTTCTGTTTGGGTTGTGCTAAACGTAGCTGCTGCTGCTACTCTCACTTTGGCTTTAACATCCGCATCTTTTTCCAATGCTGTCAACGTATCCAGATTACTTCTTAGAGTTCTATGAGACCAAGTCAGGTCTAAAAATGGCAACACTCTTCTGTAGTCAACTACAAGGCCATCTGACCAGATGCGGACCAGCGGTCCTTTGTCATCGAGTACACTTTCAGAATCATCCACTATTCCAATGTACGTTACAGCTGACTGACAAAACCTCTCAGTATATTCATTCACAGTTTCTTCTTTCCTTTGTACACAGTTAGTAATTCTAGACCAATCTATCTTGGGTCCTAGGATATTCTTTAGGATTTTCAAAACACCTTCTCTCATATCACTTCTACTGGCACGTTGTAGTTCAGAGGTCACTGCAGATTCAAAACTGTTGAATTCGGATTCAGTTAAAATTTGTGACGTTAACTGTGTGACCTCTGTTAACGACATGTCGTAGAGACGCATTTTGCTGATCAACGCTCTTCTAAATTCAGAAAACTGTGTGCGTGCTGAAGGCAAACTCTGTGACAATCTCTCTATGTCTCTAGGTCTGAGCGTTGTAGCAACAGTTTGGATTTGAACAACAGAAGCACTGGAAGGAACACTTTCTGACTGTTCAATTCCCTGCGGTCTTTTTCTAGCAGCACACACCTTTACTGAATTTACATGCTTATCTGTTACTGATGGGATGTCTACATCTCTTTCAAACAATGCTTGTAAGTCAGGAAAAGTTTCATCTGACTGTTGGTCTTCAGAGTTACATTTGGCTGAGGCCTGGTTATTGCCCACCTTTGTCTTGAAACAGGACAATTGAGTCTGCAATTGTTTGTTCTGTTCATTTTACTTAGCAATACACCTAGCTTGCTCTTGTGCAATGGATAAACTGTATTATTTGTGACAACAGATAATGGCTTTCACATTGTTCTTGCGAATACTTGCTCCTAGCACTTTTTTACACTCATCTATAGACCATACTTTTTCTGGGTGAATGCCAAATTTCTTTGTCAATTTCACTCTGACTGACTGAGTCACTATGGAGTCCATGTGCTCTCCTAACAATGACTTAAATTCACTATCTGACCACAATGGAGCGGCAAGGCCACTTTTCTCAGTTTTAGGAACCAACCTAGCATTCGTCACAACCATTTTGTGAGTTTCTTTGTTATCACACAAAACAACTAACTTTCTCTGATCAACAGAGGCTACACTTGTTTACACAGATCGACTGTTGTAAACCTTCTTTGACAGACCAAAGGAAATCCACAATATTACTAGCACTTTATGCTAATACTTCCCTGTTTGGTTCAAACTATCATCTCTAAAGTACATTTTTAGAGGGTAACACCACAAAACAACAACAAACAAACAACACAAACTATTAGCATGTTACGCTAATCTTCCCTGAAAGAAAATGGAAAGGATCTTTCACCTTCCTAACTTTTAGAGGATAAGACCACAATAACTAGCACAAAATTCTAATCCTTCTCTGTAAACAGAGGTTATCACCAAATGTTAACACGTAATGTTAATCTTCCCTAAGTTTAGAGGATGCCTTCTCTAGCAACGTAGAGGCACTATTCCGTTGAACAAAACTTCCCTGACTCATTCAGAGATATCTTACAACTTCCCTGACTTATTCAGAGGATCCCAAAATATTAACATTCCCTGCCTGACAACAGAGGATATATATCATCTTTAAAAGACAACTTTTAAAGGATAACTTTAGTTAATCAAACACTACAGCTGCCTGATAACTCTTTCTCTGACGGCGCAGAGGCACAACTTTGGTACTGGTCTGGTTCTTTGAATAGAGTGAAAACTCACCGAATCGTTGCTTGTATGAAAAGATTCAGTCTGGAACTCTGTCAGAAAAGTTCTTTTTGTTCTTGTTCTGGAACTCAGTCCGCTTTGAGATCTTGTTCTGCTTGAAGTTTTCAAGATTCAGTTGAGATTCTCTGTTGAAATCTTTTGTTGCTTGAAGTTTTGGATTCAGGTAAGATTTCTCTATCCGGGTCACGGCACCATCTGTAGTGAAGTTTTTTATTCTTCCACGCAACAGACCAGGAGACTCTTGAGGTATCTTTCACGCAGACGTTCTTTATTGCGTAGCTGTAGTCATCTCAAAGATGGTCTTGTCTAAGGGAAAACATTCCCTTACAATTTATACATTTAGAGGGGAGGAGTTTACATTGAGGGGGGAGAAACTGAAACAAAAGTAAATGTATATGATTCAACAGGCAATTCAGTTCATCAGCATAGCAGTTTTCTGTGCCTTGAGATGCTAATCTGGAGGAGTTACATTGAGAAGGAGTCTCTTGAAACAAAGCAAATGTAAATGATTCAGCAGATTACCAGAGACGCTAATCTAATCAGTCTGACCAGCGTGGTCACACTTTTACCATTACAAAAGCAAAGCTGAATCTTGAACTTAATGGCCAGGAAGCGCATAAAGACAAAAGCTAATGTGTGACACCTGGAATGCTTGGCTTAATCTTATTGGCCTCAAAATGGTAACTGTTAAACCTTAATGAAACATTGAATAAATTTGTATTTCTTCACAGCCCTATAGTGCCGTATTATTAGGGGCCAAGTCCCGAAGGGGATAGCCCCTATTGTATTTGTTAGTTTCATTAGGGGCCAAGCACCAAAGGTGCGGAGGCACCTATTGTATCTGTTCCCGTTCCTATTATTATTATTATACATTCTTCCAACTGGGAGTCTATGGCAGCCCATAGAACCATTTGCGGGAAAGTTGTTTTTGGTTTGACATTTTAAGGACCGTCCGAACATTAAATAAACCAATTTTAGTGTCTCTAACTCATTGCCTCTGGAACCACCACCTGTCCAAAATTTCACTCAAATTATGCTAATGAATTTTGAACCGTAAGGTAAAAAAAACATGGCCGCCATTTTGAATTGTCCAAAAAACCTTCTTTTGCAAACTCCTCCTAGACGATTTGTCCGATTTTCACCAAAATTGCACCAGATCATCTCCAGGCATTGCCGACAAAAGTTATGGAATTCAAGTTGATTTGCCTAACTGCTTTCGATAAACGCACAAACTAATTTTCGTAGCGCTTGCGAAAACAGAGGTAAGGCTGTATCTCTGCAACACTTTATCGTATTCGGACCAAACTTGGTACATGTCATCAGAAGCATGACCTGAGGCTACATTCTGTGTTTCGGCACAACACTACCTACAGGTCTGGAAATATGAAAAATTGCTATTTTTGCTCATAACTTCTGAAGGGTTTGTACTAGGGGTGTTGCAATATACCAGTGTTAACGATAATTGGGATATTCATATCATGAAATACTGACATAATTTTAAATTTAGAGTGTGACAATATTCCGGTATTGGCGATAACCACAATGTTTAAAATGAATAGGAGTCTTATGATAACATGACAAGTAAATACTCCAGCGCCAGTACCTGGTTGACCCGTCAGGCTGCATTGCACCTGCTGACGCCTATCAAATAAGATGATGACGCAGCTACTCTGTCTACTCTATCGAGAGAGTGAAATACTCTGTCCACACCCAAGAAAATGAAGCTCGCCAGTATGGGAGTTCTACATCTCCTTAAAGGGATTCGCACACCTGACGAGAATCACATGTGGCTGTGGTTACAATAGGTAAAATGAAATACTGTTAATTTTCTCACACAAACCGCTCATTTCGTGTATTAGGCCATCAAAGTGTACTTACATTTACGAGTCATTAAGTCATGTCTAGTTTAGACTTCATTGGTGGTGACTTCCATGATGGCGCCTGTGTCGGCATGCCGTCGGTTGCTCCTCTCAGTGCTAGTGTGGCTGCTGTTTGTTTGGTTTTTAAACTGTGACGCCCTTATAGTATATGACCGTCAATCTTTCTGGATATTAGATCATCACTTTACAAATTGGAAGTGGAGTGTTCTTAATAAACCATTTGAAGGTGTTACAACAGACCTCGCTGAGTGCCGCCACTGCTGGCCTATATGCAAAACATGGAGAAAGCGCAGGAGGAAACGCGGGTCTCGAGGAGGTCGTTCGATCAAGCTGAAAGCCCGTCTACGTGCGGGCTGTACTCCTAGGCCCTTTTACGAGCCGTCTTCTGGCGACTCCGTGGTCTGGCGTCTTCTAGATCAGGCTCATCGGTGGCTCCGACCTGTTCTTCCCCTGCTTCCGCCCTCCGTTCCCTGTGTAGGCTCTCCTCGTACCGGCCGTCTTTTCCGAAGAGCTGGAGCAGCTCTTGGTGTGCTGCGGCGGCTGCGCAGAGTGTCACTCGCTTCCGAAGCTGTCCCTCCACCCAATATGGTTCTAATTAATGCTTGCTTTGTGGTAAACAAGACTTTCCTGCTGAATGACTATTTCTCTTCACACAATTTGGATTTTATGTTTATCACTGAATCATGGATCAAGGATGGTGATCTCACCCTCTTTTCTGAACTTGTTCCGGTCAACTGTACATTTTTTAACTCCCCTCGCCTAACCAAACGAGGGGGTGGGCTTGTGACTGTGCTGAAAAACTCTCTCGGCGCGCGATGTTGCATCCTCCCTGTGGATCTCTACTCCAGCTTTGAAGCCCAACTTCTACACCTCGACTGGAACGGTCCTATTTGCTTAGGGGTGATCTACTGTCCTCCACACGCAGTTAAGGACTTTTTACAGCAATTTACTGACTTTATTGGTAAGATCGTGACTCAATTTGATCTTTTTTTATTGGTGGGTGATTTTAACATTCATATCTGCTGTAAGTCAAACCCTCTGGCAAGGGAATTTATTAATATAATTGATGCTTTTAATTTGATACAGTGGGTTAACTACCCCACTCATATCCTCGGTCATACTCTGGACCTTGTTCTCTCTTACGGTGTCGATATCTCTGATATTAGTGTTTCTGATTACCTGCTCTCTGATCATAAGCCTATTTTATTTACCATGTCCCTCCCTAGTCTTTCTCATGTCTCTACTAAAACGACTTCTATGTCTAGGGTCTACTCTGCTCAGTTCAGTGAAAGTTTTAGCCAGTGATTTTCTAAATCTTGTTCTCATCTACTCCTGGAGTCTCCGTTAGCAGATCTGGATGCGGATGAACACCTGCGTTTGTTAAATAGTGTATGGCTGGAGGTACTGAATGAGTCTGCTCCTCTAAGGCCTCTTAAGCACAAAGCTAAATCTGAACTGTGGTGTACCAAAGGACAATCTCCACATTTCACTTCAGTTATTTAAAGATAGCCAAATCGGCTAAGGCAACCTATTTTTTCTAATTTAATTTTACATAATCACTCTAGACCTAAAGTAATTTTTGTTACAGTAGGTATTTACAGCCAAGTTACTACAACTTCCTGTTTCATGGCGAATCATCGACGCCACGGACACGCCCATTGACGAAAACGTGCAGATAGCACAACTTTACACCGCCAATGCCTTTAGAAGGCACAGCAGAAATTTGAAGTCGATCCGACTAAATCCCTAGGAGGAGTTTGTTAAAGTACAGAGTGTGTATATTTTCCCAAAATTGCTGCCAAAGTCAAAATAGCGGACTTCTTGTTAAGTTTAGGGCATCGCTCCAAGAGACTTTTCTGTGCGTCTGGACATGGTAGATGTACCACAGAAATTTCGTACATGTCGGTCAAAGATGCGGTGGGGGCTGCTTCGTTAAACCTCAATTCCTGTTGCCACTAGGTGGCGCTATGACTGTGGGTGAATGTCATCATGTAGATTTGTTCAGGGCGGGACTCTTGTCAAATGTGTAAAATTTGGTGCAGATCTGGGCATTTACAGCCAAGTTACTACAACTTCCTGTTTCATGGCGAATCATCAATGCCACGGACACGCCCATCGACGAAAATGCGCAGATAGCACAACTTTACATCGTCAATGCCTTTAGAAGGCACAGCAGAAATGTGAAGTCGGTCTGACTAAATCCCTAGGAGGAGTTAGTTAAAGTACGTAATGATTAAATCATCCAAAAATGGCGGTAAAATACGAAATGGCCGACTTCCTGTCGAGTTTAGGGCATTGCTCCAAGAGGCTTTTCTGTGCGTCAGGACATGGTAGATGTACCACAGAAATTTCGTACATGTCGGTCAAACATGCGACGGGGGCTGCTTCGTTAAACGTCACTTCCTGTTGCCACTAGGTGGTGCTATGACTGTGGGTGAATGTCGGCATGTAGTTTTGTTCAAGGCGGGACTCTTGTCAAATGTGTAAAATTTCATGCATATCTGGGCAATTACAGCCAAGTTACTACAACTTCCTGTTTCATGGCGAATCATCGATGCCACGGACACGCCCATCGACGAAAACACGCAGATAGCACTACTTTACATCGTCATTACCTTTAGAAGGTACAGCAGAAATTTGAAGTTGATCCGACTAAATCCCTAGGAGGAGTTCGTTAAAGTACGGAGTGTGTAAATCGTCCCAAATCGGTCGCCAAATTCAAAATGGCGGACTTCCTGTCGAGTTTAGGGTATGGTTCTTGAGGCTTTTTTGTGCGTCTGGTCACGGTAGATGTACCACAGAAATTTCGTACATGTCAGTTAAACAAGCGGCGGGGACTGCTTCGTTAAAGGTCACTTCCTGTTGCCAGCAGGTGGCGCTATGACTGTGGGTGAATGTCGGCATGTAGATTTGTTCAGGGTGGGACTCTTGTCAAAGGTGTCAAATTTCGTGCAGATCTGGGCATTTACAGCCAAGTTATTACAACTTCCTGTTTCATGGCGAATCTTCGACACCACGGACACGCCCATCGACGAAAACGCACAGATAGCACAACTTTACATCGTCAATGCCTTTAGAAGGCACAGCAGAAATTTGAAGTCGATCCGACTAAATCCCTAGGAGGAGTTCGTTAAAGTACGGAGTGTGTAAATCGTCCAAAAATGGCCGCCAAATTCAAAATTGCGCGCTTCCTGTCGAGTTTAGGGTATGGGTTCTTGAGGCTTTGTTGTGCGTCTTGATATGATACACGTCCCCACCAAATTTCCTGCATGTAGGTTGAACGTGGACGAGGGGCTAATTTTTTCCAATTTACTAGGTGGCGCTAGCGTGCCATTTTGCCACGCCCATCCGCGAAACCCACAAAATACGAAATTTTTCACCAGTCCTGACATGCGTGCCAAATTTGGTGAGTTTTTGAGCATGTTGCGGCCCCGAAAATGGCGCTTACTTTGCAGAAAAAAGAAAAAAGAAAAAAAAAAATAATCCTAACAGTTTCAATAGGGTCCTCGCACTGTTAGTGCTCGGGCCCTAAAAATAACTCTAACAGTTTCAATAGGGTCCTCGCACTGTTAGTGCTCGGGCCCTAATTAAAGCTGCAAGCAGCGATGGGCGGGCCCTCGCACCTGTAGCGCGTCGGGGTGTGAGGCGGCCGCGTCGCATATTTTGCAGCTCAGCCGGTGCGGCTGTAAATTTGCTACGCTGCTTCATTAAAGGTCACTTCCTGTTGCCAGCTGGTGGCGCTATGACTGTGGGTGAATGTCGGCATGTAGATTTGTTCAGGGCGGGACTCTTGTCAAATGTGTAAAATTTTGTGCAGATCTGGGCATTTACAGCCAAGTTACTACAACTTCCTGTTTCATGGCGAATCATCGACGCCACGGACACGCCCATTGACGAAAACGCGCAGATAGCACAACTTTAAATCGTCAATGCCTTTAGAAGGCACAGCAGAAATTTGAAGTCGATCCGACTAAATCCCTAGGAGGAGTTAGTTAAAGTACGTAATGAGTAAATCATCCAAAAATGGCGGTGAAATTAAAAATGGCCGACTTCCTGTTGAGTTTAGGGCATCGATCCAAGAGACTTTTCTGTGCGGCTGGACATGGTAGATGTACCACTGAAATTTCGTACAGGTCGGTCAAACATGCGACGGGGGCTGCTTCGTTAAAGGTCACTTCCTGTTGCCAGCAGGTGGCGCTATGACTGTGGGTGAATTTCTGAATGTAGATTTGTTCAGGGCGGGACTCTTGTCAAATGTGTAAAATTTTGTGCAGATCTGGGCATTTACAGCCAAGTTACTACAACTTCCTGTTTCATGGCGAATCATCGTCGCCACACACACGCCCATTGACGAAAACACGCAGATAGCACTACTTTACATCGCCAATGCCTTTAGAAGGCACTGCAGAAATGTGAAGTCAATCCGACTAAAGCCCTAGGAGGAGTTCGTTAAAGTACGTAATGAGTAAATCTTCCCAAAATGGCGGTAAAATTAGAAATGGCCGACTTCCTGTCGAGTTTAGGGCATCGCTCCAAGAGACTTTTCTGTGCATCTGGACATTATAGATGTACCACAGAAATTTTGTACATGTCGGTCAAACATGTGACGGGGAGGAGCCAAGTTAGGTCAGCAGGTGGCGCTATGACTGTGGGTGAATTTTTGAATGTAGATTTGTTCAGGGCGGGACTCTTGTCAAATGTGTAAAATTTTGTGCAGATCTGGGCATTTACAGCCAAGTTAGTACAACTTCCTGTTTCATGGCGAATCATCGTTGCCACACACACGCCCATTGACGAAAACACGCAGATAGCACAACTTTACATCGTCAATGCCTTTAGAAGGCACAGCAGAAATTTGAAGTCGATCCGACTAAATCCCTAGGAGGAGTTCGTTAAAGTACTGAGTGTGTAAATCGTCCCAAAATGGGCGCCAAATTCAAAATGGCCGACTTCCTGTTGAGTTTAGGGTATGGGTTCTTGAGGCTTTTTTGTGCGTCTTGATATGATACACGTCCCCACCAATTTCGTGTTTGTAGGTTGAACGTGAACGAGGGGCTAAGTTTTTCCAATTTTCTAGGTGGCGCTAGCGAGCCATTTTGCCACGCCCATCCGCGAAACCCACAAAATACGAAATTTTTCACCAGTCCTGACACGCATGCCAAATTTGGTGACTTTTTGAGCATGTTGCGGCACCGAAAATGGCGCTTACTTTGCAGAAAAAAGAAGAAAAAAAAAATAACCCTAACAGTTTCAATAGGGTCCTCGCAGTCGCACTGTTAGTGCTCGGGCCCTAAAAATAACCCTAACAGTTTCAATAGGGTCCTCGCACTGTTAGTGCTCGGGCCCTAATAACCCTAACAGTTTCAAGAGGGTCCTCGCACTGTTAGTGCTCGGGCCCTAATAATCCTAACAGTTTCAATAGGCTATGTGCACAACCGTAGTTTCGAACTTCCGCTTTTGTCAGAAGTTGGCGTATCAGTTTCCGGTCTACGACTGGTCATCCGCATCCACTAATAAACAAAGAAGATGAGTGCTGCTGTTGTACGAAAAAAAGAGTTCTTAAACACATCTAAGTTTCTCAGAACTGTAGTGGATCTAACCTCCGTTTCACACCCGTTTGCAGTGTGTGTTGCGGTGCAGGAGCGTGCTATTAGTGCGTTTACATATTATGATGCGTTTGCACAGTGAATAACTGATCCGCCGCTGTACAACAAACACATACTTAATATTTTTATTTAAAGTCCAGAAGTTATGCTGCAACTTATTTTTAAAAACAAAAAGTTGTGTCAGCCTTGCGATTCTTAGTATGCACATTTAAACACAATTTAAACAATGTAAGTTACTCTATGCATTACAAGTTGCTCAAGCAAGTGGTCAAATATTTCCTATATTAAAATCGCAAATAATTTAAATTAAAACTTGAAATTGACAAAAGCAGCCGACTTGCCTTTTCGTTTGCATCTTAATTTTAAAACAATAAATCTTGCATGTCACAAAACTTATTTTTCTACCTCCACGATCGAGATTCGAGTTCATTCTGTCGCCTGGTTGAAGTAAATTGTAGTTTTCCTTGATTAAATGTGCATTTCTGGTGAGATTACTACATTTTATTTAATTAAACGCATTTATGGTGAAATTACTACATTTTCAGGTCAATCATTTTGACCACCAGCGTTTGCAGCACAGCAGAAATAGATTCGGTGTGGAAACGATCGCTGTGCTGCTGTTATATGTACCACATCAGTGAAAAGTGAAAGCCCTAACCTGTTTACATGGTGAGTTAGGAGACTGCTGTGCGGCACTTCGCTCTGCTTCAAGTCGCTAACAGCCATTTGAGCTTCTACTGCTTCCTGATAAACACCAACCTTCGTGCGCAGTGGCTGCACAAAATAGACATTTTGACCGACGCGCAAAAAATAATAAAAATATTAAGTATGTGTTTGTTGTACAGCGGCGGATCAGTTATTCACTGTGCAAACGCATCATAATATGTGAACGCACTAACAGCACGCTCCTGCACCGCAACACACACTGCAAACGGGTGTGAAACGGAGGTTAGATCCACTACAGTTCTTAGAAACTTAGATGTGTTTAAGAACTCTTTTTTTCGTACAACAGCAGCACTCATCTTCTTTGTTTATTAGTGGATGCGGATGACCAGTCGTAGACCGGAAACTGAAAAAATAAAAAAATAATAAAAATAATAATCCTAACAGTTTCAATAGGGTCCTCGCACTGTTAGTGCTCGGGCCCTAAAAAATAACCCTAACAGTTTCAATAGGGTCCTCGCACTGTTAGTGCTCGGGCCCTAAAAATAACCCTAACAGTTTCAATAGGGTCCTCGCACTGTTAGTGCTCGGGCCCTAAAAATAACCCTAACAGTTTCAATAGGGTCCTCGCACTGTTAGTGCTCGGGCCCTAAATAACCCTAACAGTTTCAATAGGGTCCTCGCACTGTTACTGCTCGGGCCCTAATAACCCTAACAGTTTCAAGAGGGTCCTCGCACTGTTAGTGCTCGGGCCCTAATTAAAGCTGCAAGCAGCAATGGGCGGGCCCTCGCACCTGTAGTGCGTCGGGGTGTGAGGCGGCCGCGTTGCATATTCTGTAACTCAGCCGGTGCGGGTGTGAATTTGCTACGCTCTTCATTTACCGGCATTCCATTGCCAGCAGGTGGCGCTATTACTGTGGGCTAATTTCGGCATGTACGTGTTTTCAGGGCGGGACTCTTGTCAAATGTGTAAAACTTCATGCAAATCTGGGCATTTACAGCCAAGTTACTACAACTTCCTGTTTCATGGAGAATCATCCACGCCACGGACACGCCCATCGACGAAAACGCGTAGTCCCAAAAATGGCGGTAAAATTAGAAATGGCCGACTTCCTGTTGAGTTTAGGGCATCGTTCCAAGAGGCTTTTCTCTGCGTCTGGACATGGTAGATGTACCACAGAAATTTTGTACATGTCGGTCAAACATGCGGCGGGGGCTGCTTCGTTAAAGGTCACTTCCTGTTGCCAGCAGGTGGCGCTATGACTGTGGGTGAATGTCGGCATGTAGATTTGTTCAGGGCGGGACTCTTGTCAAATTTTGTGCAGATCTGTGCATTTTGTGCATTTACAGCCAAGTTACTACAACTTCCTGTTTCATGGTGAATCATCGACGCCACGGACACGCCCATCGACGAAAAACTCAAGAGACTTTCCACCATAGCAATAAACCTGGAAAATATTTAGCCAGTCAAATTAAAAGAAATAAAGAAAGAACAGGTGTAACCTCCATCAGAAACTCGGCAGAGAAGCTAACCAATTCACCAGTTGAGATAAACAAGATATTTCAAGATTACTTCACAAAATTATACTCATCTGATCTGGACCCAAACCAAGATGACATAACCCAATTCCTTGATAACACCATTCTACCAAAGCTCAACATGGAACAAGTTAACTCACAAGAATTACCAATCACTGAAAAAGAACTTCACTCTGCATTGAAAAACATGCAAAAATATAGCTGCAAGCAGCCATTACCGGGGCCAAGCGCAAGAAGCGGCAACATATGCCAAAATGGCAAGGAGTGGCAGACCAACTGCAGCAAGGAGCAATTAAGGGCATTTTGAGAGAACTTTGGGCAAATGGCTAAGAAAATCACATAAACATTAACTTATAAGATGATTTAATGGGTTATCACTTTCGAACAATAGGTGGCGCAGTTACGAAATAGATGTGATGTGGTCAGAGTGAGGTGACAATGACACATGCAAAGTTTGGTGTCAAAATGTGAAGGCATTGCAGAAATAAAGCCTAAATAGTAATTTTGGCAGCATGCCTAAATTTTGATGCTGTGGTATACAAAAACGGTTTTGTCTATCATCGTGCAATTCATAACTTTTAGTCGGCACGGTCTGGAGATGATACGATTCAATTTTCGTGAAAATCGGACAAACGGTCTAGGAGGAGTTCGAAAAAGAAGGTTTTTCAAAGAAATAAAGATGGCGAACAGGACGTTTGTCTGATTATGGAAAACCTGATATCTATGTTTTTGGCATAACCAAAGGAATCTATTAAGATCAGTTTCATTGCAATAGGCAAATTTATTCAAAAGTTATTAGCGTTCTCAGAAATTAATTATAACTTTTGACCAACAGGTGGCGCTGTCTTAAAATCTTTTAAGTACCTTCAGGGCATGCTGCTTATGGCACACACTGAGTTTTGTAATATTACACCAATGCATTTGTTTAGTATAGCATTTTATTTCACAAAACTCTATTGAAGTCAATGGGAATTTCACGTTTTGTTCTATTATAGCGCCACCAAGAGGCTCAGTCCCACAATTTTTTTTATGTGTCCTCAGAGTGACCCCATACATATGTGTGTCAATTTTGGTGAAAATATCTCAATTCGCTTCCGAGTTATAAACATTTATATGAAAAAACACGTAAAAAATGACTGACACATGACTTTGTTTGAATTTTACTACCCCTTACTATCAATATTTTCGCATTTGGGCATTAGCGTTTAGTTAACAAGCTATGATTCCGTGTTTCTGGCGGTGGTTTCATCTCGATCGGAACAGCGGTTTTGAAGATATCGCCAAGTGTTTTTTTCGCGCTAAATCGCTACGCTACACCAACCGTAACACGAAACCCAGCATGTTTAGTATCGTTGGACTCGGCAACGATTCAGGAACTCAAAAACATGACTCCCGTGAAAATAAGTGTACCACACCCAAAGCTATAAGCGTTTGAAAAAAAAAATTCACCACTAGGTGGCGCTGTTTCGAAACTTCTCAGGCTCCTTCAGGGCATCGTACTGATGACCCATACCGAGTTTCGTAACAATTCGTTCATGCGTTCAAAAAATACAGCATTTTAGCACATAATTCAAAATGGCCGACCGCCAAAATGGCCGTTCTGGGAAAATTGGATATCGGTGGACTCTGCATGACGCCCTGAATCTAACGAGACCAAATTTATGATTTTTGGACAAACCGTTCAGAAGTTACGAGCAAAAATAGCCATTTTTCATATCTCCGGACCACTAGGTGGCGCTGCGCCGAAACACAGCACGTAGCCTCAGGTCATGCTTGTGATAACACGTACCAAGTTTGGTGTGAAAACGAGTAAGCGTTGCGGAGATACAACCTCACGTCTGTTTTCGCAAGCGCTACGTAAATTTTGTTTACGCGTTTATCAAAAACGGTTATTCGAATCATCTTGAATTCCATAACTTTTTGTCAGCACTGCCTGGAGATGATCCGGTGCGATTTTGGTGAAAATCGGACAAACCGTCTAGGACGAGTTCGCAAAAGTAGGTTTTTTGGAAAATTCAAAATGGCGGCCGTTTTTTTATGACGGAAAATGACGTCATAGGGTGCGATCGAATCGGCATGAGCTCAGGAACAAGAGGATGAGCTCAGGAACAAGAGGAAAAAAGAATTTTGTTGATAGGCCTTACGGTTCAAAAGTTATTAGCATAATAAAAGTGAAACTTTGGACAGTTGGTGGCGCTAGAGGGAATGAGTTAGAGACACCAAAATTGGTGTATTTAAAGTTGGGACTGTCCTCTATCAGAATGTCAAACCAAAACAACTTTCCCGCAAACCGGTCTATGGGCTGCCATAGACGCCCAGTCGGAAGAAGAATAATAATAATAAATATAGCTGCAAGCAGCCATTACCGGGGCCAAGCGCAAGAAGCGGCAACATATGCCAAAATGGCTAGGAGTGGCAGACCAACTGCAGCAAGGAGCAATTACGGGCATTTTGAGAGAACTTTTGGCAAATGGCTAAAAAAATCACATAAACATTACCTTATAAGATGATTTAATGGGTTATCACTTTCGAACAATAGGTGGCGCAGTTCCGAAATAGATGTGATGTGGTCAGAGTGAGGTGACAATGACACATACAAAGTTTGGTGTCAAAATGTGAAGGCATTGCAGAGATAAAGCCTAAATAGTCATTTTGGCAGCATGCCTCAAATTTGATGCTGTGGTATACGAAAACGGTTTTGTCTATCGTCACGCAATCCATAACTTTTATTTGGCACTGTCTGGAGATGATACGATTCAATTTTCGTGAAAATCGGACAAACGGTCTAGGAGGAGTTCGAAAAAGAAGGTTTTTCAAATTAATAAAGATGGCGGACAGGAAGTTTAGCTGATTATGCAAAACCTGACATCTATGTTTTCGGCATAACCCAAGGAATCTATTAAGATCAGTTTCATTGCAATAGGCAAATTTGTTCAAAAGTTATTAGCGTTCTCAGAAATTAATTATAACTTTTGACCAACAGGTGGCGCTGTCTCAAAATCTTTTGAGTACCTTCAGGGCATGCTGCTTATGGCACACACTGAGTTTCGTAATGTTAGACCAAAGCATTTGTTTAGTATAGCATTGTATTTCACAAAACTGTATTGAAGTCAATGGGAATTTCACGTTTTGTTCTATTATAGCGCCACCAAGAGGCTCAGTCCCACAATTTTTTTTGTGTGTCCTCAGAGTGACCCCATACATATGTGTGTCAATTTTGGTGAAAATATCTCAATTCGCTTCCGAGTTATAAACATTTATATGAAAAAACACGTAAAAAATGACTGACACATGACTTTGTTTGAATTTTACTACCCCTTACTATCAATATTTACGCATTTGGGTATTAGCATATAGTTAACGAGCTATGATTTCGTGTTTCTGACGGTGGTTTCGTCTCGATCGGAACAGCGGTTTTGAAGATATCGCCAAGTGTTTTTTTCGCGCTAAATCGCTACGCTACGCCATCCGTGAGACGAAACCCGACATATTTTGTATCGTTGGACTCGGCAACGATTCAGTACCTCAAAAATATGACTCCCGTGAAAATAAGTGTACCACACCCAAAACTATAAGCGTTTGAAAAAAAAAATTCACCACTAGGTGGCGCTGTTTCGAAACTTCTCAGGCTCCTTCAGGGCATCGTACTGATGACCCATACCGAGTTTCGTAACAATTCGTTCATGCGTTCAAAAATTACAGCATTTTAGCACATAATTCAAAATGGCCGACAGCCAAAATGGCCGATCTGGGAAAATTGGATATCAGTCGACTCGGCATGACGCCCTGAATCTAACGAGACCAAGTTTTTGATTTTTGGAGAAACCGTTCAGAAGTTATGAGCGAAAATAGCCATTTTTCATATCTCCGGACCACTAGGTGGCGCTGCGCCGAAACGCTGCATGTAGCCTCAGGTCATGCTTGTGATTACATGTACCAAGTTTGGTCTGAATAGGATGAAGCGTTGCGGAGATAAAGCCTTACGTCTGTTTTCGCAAGCGTTACGTAAAATTAGTTTGTGCGTTTATCGAAAACGGTTATTCAAATTATCTTGAATTCCATAACTTTTTGTCAGCACTGCCTGGAGATGATCCGGTGCGATTTTGGTGAAAATCAGACAAACGGTCTAGGACGAGTTCGCAAAAGTACGTTTTTTGGAAAATTCAAAATGGCGGCCATGTTTTTATGACGGAAAATGACGTCATAGGGTGCGATCGAATCGGCATGAGCTCAGGAATAAGAGGAAAAAAGAATTTTGTTGATAGGTCTTACGGTTCAAAAGTTATTAGCATAATAAAAGTGAAACTTTGGACAGTTGGTGGCGCTAGAGGGAATGAGTTAGAGACACCAAAATTGGTGTATTTAAAGTTGGGACTGTCCTCTATCAGAATGTCAAACCAAAACAACTTTCCCGCAAACCGGTCTATGGGCTGCCATAGACGCCCAGTCGGAAGAAGAATAATAATAATAAATATAGCTGCAAGCAGCCATTACCGGGGCCAAGCGCAAGAAGCGGCAACATATGCCAAAATGGCTAGGAGTGGCAGACCAACTGCAGCAAGGAGCAATTAAGGGCATTTTGAGAGAACTTTGGGCAAATGGCTAAAAAAATCACATAAACATTAACTTATAAGATGATTTAATGGGTTATCACTTTCGAACAATAGGTGGCGCAGTTCCGAAATAGATGTGATGTGGTCAGAGGGAGGTGACAATGACACATGCAAAGTTTGGTGTCAAAATGTGAAGGCATTGCAGAGATAAAGCCTAAATAGTAATTTTGGCAGCATGCCTAAACTTTGATGCTGTGGTATACCAAAACGGTTTTGTCTGTCATCGTGCAATTCATAACTTTTAGTCGGCACAGTCTGGAGATGATGTGATTAAATTTTCGTGAAAATCGGACAAACGGTCTAGGAGGAGTTCGAAAAAGAAGGCTTTTCAAAGAAATAAAGATGGCGGACAGGAAGTTTGGCTGATTATGCAAAACCTGATATCTATGTTTTCGGCATAACCCAAGGAATCTATTAAGATCAGTTTCATTGCAATAGGCAAATTTATTCAAAAGTTATTAGCGTTCTCAGAAATTAATTATAACTTTTGACCAACAGGTGGCGCTGTCTCAAAATCTTTTGAGTACCTTCAGGGCATGCTGCTTATGGCACACACTGAGTTTCGTAATGTTAGACCAAAGCATTTATTTAGTATAGCATTGTATTTCACAAAACTGTATTGAAGTCAATGGGAATTTCACGTTTTGTTCTATTATAGCGCCACCAAGAGGCTCAGTCCCACAATTTTTTGTATGTGTCCTCAGAGTGACCCCATACATATGTGTGTCAATTTTGGTGCAAATATCTCAATTTACTTCCGAGTTATAAACATTTATATGAAAAAACACGTAAAAAATGACTGACACATGACTTTGTTTGAATTTTACTACCCCTTACTATCAATATTTTCGCATTTGGGCATTAGCGTATAGTTAACAAGCTATGATTCCGTGTTTCTGGCGGTGGTTTCGTCTCGATCGGAACAGCGGTTTTGAAGATATCGCCAAGTGTTTTTTTCGCGCTAAATCGCTACGCTACACCAACCGTAAGACGAAACCCAGCATGTTTAGTATCGTTGGACTCGGCAACGATTCAGGACCTCAAAAATATGACTCCCGTGAAAATAAGTGTACCACACCCAAAGTTATAAGCGTTTGAAGAAAAAAATTCACCACTAGGTGGCGCTGTTTCGAAACTTCTCAGGCTCCTTCAGGGCATCGTACTGATGACCCATACCGAGTTTCGTAACAATTCGTTCATGCGTTCAAAAAATACAGCATTTTAGCACATAATTCAAAATGGCCGACAGCCAAAATGGCCGATCTGGGAAAATTGGATATCAGTCGACTCGGCATGATGCCCTGAATCTAACGAGATGAAGTTTATGATTTTTGGACAAACCGTTCAGAAGTTACGAGCAAAAATAGCCATTTTTCATATCTCCGGACCACTAGGTGGCGCTGCGCCGAAACGCAGCACGTAGGTTCAGGTCATGCTTGTGATGACACGTACAAAGTTTGGTCTGAATAGGATGAAGCGTTGCGGAGATACAGCCTCACGTCTGTTTTCGCAAGCGTTACGTAAAATTTGTTTGTGCGTTTATCAAAAACCGTTAAGCAAATCATCTTGAATTCCATAACTTTTTGTCAGCACTGCCTGGAGATGATCCGGTGCGATTTTGGTGAAAATCGGACAAACGGTCTAGGACGAGTTCGCAAAAGTACGTTTTTTAGAAAATTCAAAATGGCGGCCATGTTTTTATGACGGAAAATGACGTCATAGGGTGCGATTGAATCGGCATGAGCTCAGGAATAAGAGGAAAAAAGAATTTTGTTGATAGGTCTTACGGTTCAAAGGTTATTAGCATAATAAAAGTGAAACTTTGGACAGTTGGTGGCGCTAGAGGGAATGAGTTAGAGACACCAAAATTGGTGTATTTAAAGTTGGGACTGTCCTCTATCAGAATGTCAAACCAAAACAACTTTCCCGCAAACCGGTCTATGGGCTGCCATAGACGCCCAGTCGGAAGAAGAATAATAATAAATATAGCTGCAAGCAGCCATTACCGGGGCCAAGCGCAAGAAGCGGCAACATATGCCAAAATGGCAAGGAGTGGCAGACCAACTGCAGCAAGGAGCAATTAAGGGCATTTTGAGAGAACTTTGGGCAAATGGCTAAGAAAATCACATAAACATTAACTTATAAGATGATTTAATGGGTTATCACTTTCGAACAATAGGTGGCGCAGTTACGAAATAGATGTGATGTGGTCAGAGTGAGGTGACAATGACACATGCAAAGTTTGGTGTCAAAATGTGAAGGCATTGCAGAGATAAAGCCTAAATAGTAATTTTGGCAGCATGCCTGAACTTTGATGCTGTGGTATACGAAAACGGTTTTGTCTATCATCATGCAATTCATAACTTTTAGTCGGCACGGTCTGGAGATGATACGATTCAATTTTCGTGAAAATCGGACAAACGGTCTAGGAGGAGTTCGAAAAAGAAGGTTTTTCAAAGAAATAAAGACGGCGGACAGGAAGTTTGGCTGATTATGGCAAACCTGATATCTATGTTTTCAGCATAACCCAAGGAATCTATTAAGATCAGTTTCATTGCAATAGGCAAATTTATTCAAAAGTTATTAGCGTTCTCAGAAATTAATTATAACTTTTGACCAACAGGTGGCGCTTTCTCAAAATCTTTTGAGTACCTTCAGGGCATGCTGCTTATGGCACACACTGAGTTTCGTAATGTTAGACCAAAGCATTTATTTAGTATAGCATTGTATTTCACAAAACTGTATTGAAGTCAATGGGAATTTCACGTTTTGTTCTATTATAGCGCCACCAAGAGGCTCAGTCCCACAATTTTTTGTATGTGTCCTCAGAGTGACCCCATACATATGTGTGTCAATTTTGGTGAAAATATCTCAATTTACTTCCGAGTTATAAACATTTATATGAAAAAACACGTAAAAAATGACTGACACATGACTTTGTTTGAATTTTACTACCCCTTACTATCAATATTTTCGCATTTGGGCATTAACGAATTGTTAACAAGCTATGATTCCGTGTTTCTGACGGTGGTTTCGTCTCGATCGGAACAGCGGTTTTGAAGATATCGCCAAGTGTTTTTTTCGCGCTAAATCGCTACACTACGCCATCCGTGAGACGAAACCCGACATATTTGGTATCGTTAAACTCGGCAACGATTCAGGACCTCAAAAATATGACTCCCATGAAAATAAGTGTACCACACCCAAAGTTATAAGCGTTTGAATAAAACAATTCACCACTAGGTGGCGCTGTTTCGAACCTTTTCAGTCTTCTTCAGGGCATCGTACTGATGACCCATACCGAGTTTCGTAACAATTCGTTCATGCGTTCAAAAAATACAGCATTTTAGCACATAATTCAAAATGGCCGACCGCCAAAATGGCCGTTCTGGGAAAATTGGATATCGGTGGACTTGGCATGACGCCCTGAATCTAACGAGACCAAATTTATGATTTTTGGACAAACCGTTCAGAAGTTACGAGCAAAAATAGCCATTTTTCATATCTCCGGACCACTAGGTGGCGCTGCGCCGAAACGCAGCACGTAGCCTCAGGTCATGCTTGTGATAACACGTACCAAGTTTGGTGTGAAAACGAGTAAGCGTTGCGGAGATACAACCTCACGTCTGTTTTCGTAAGCGCTACGTAAATTTTGTTTACGCGTTTATCGAAAACGGTTATTCGAATCATCTTGAATTCCATAACTTTTTGTCAGCACTGCCTGGAGATGATCCGATGCGATTTTGGTGAAAATCGGAGAAACCGTCTAGGACGAGTTCGCAAAAGTAGGTTTTTTGGAAAATTCAAAATGGCGGCCGTTTTTTTATGACGGAAAATGACGTCATAGGGTGCGATCGAATCGGCATGAGCTCAGGAACAATTTTGTTGATAGGCCTTACGGTTCAAAAGTTATTAGCATAATAAAAGTGAAACTTTGGACAGTTGGTGGCGCTAGAGGGAATGAGTTAGAGACACCAAAATTGGTGTATTTAAAGTTGGGACTGTCCTCTATCAGAATGTCAAACCAAAACAACTTTCCCGCAAACCGGTCTATGGGCTGCCATAGACGCCCA